>NW_009918176.1:34955-43284 GCF_000696875.1 Nestor notabilis | reverse complement strand
CCCCAAGTCCTTCTCTGCAGGGCTGCTCTGAATCTCTTCTCTGCCCAACCTGTAGCTGTGATGTGATCAAAGAAGCCAGGAAGAAGAAAAGTATCATTTCAAAATAAAAACAAAATCCTTTCCAAGTCACCTTCTCAATTCCAAAAGCAAAAAATTATATTTATGGGTTTCATTCAATTAAATCTGTGAAGTCCCTTAACCATTGGTAAGCTAAAGCAATCACGAGTGCCAAGATGATTTCTTTTCCACATAAACAGCTCCTGGAGGGATGGGGATTGGCAGGGACACTGTGTGGCATTTTGCAACTCATGGTCTAGCTAATATTTCAGGAAACATGATGTATGTGAGCTACAGGCCTGTTCCTGCACCTATCAATGTTAGTGGCAACATTTCTAATTATTTCATTAGGAGCAGGACCAAGCCTGCTTTCAGGATTAGGTTCTCTGTGTTTCAAAGGTGTGCAGAGGAATTGCCAGGAAAGCTGTGAATCAAGTGGTAAATCCGTGTCAACAGGAAGAGAGATCCAGTTTGGGTCTTTGGCCCTGTTTGTATAAGGGGGGAGTGTGTGTCATTTATGTCTGTGTCTGTAGGCACAGAGACCCAGACAGACCCATTATATACAAGTGGTAATTTGCCCTTTCTGCCTGCAGCCAGCCTGAGCTACCTCTTTTCATGTTCCAGCCCTGTCAAGCCTGAGGACAGTGTTGGTGCAGCAGCTCTGCAAGATGGTTACCAACAACTGTAAAAAGAACAAATCTGCACTGTAGATATGGCCCAAGGCTATTTGTGTGACCTACCAGGGTGATCTTTAATATTTACTGCTGACTGTAAACTGAGTAGACACTAGTAACTAAGAGGTCTGTTCACCTAATCTACCTGTTAACAGCTCTACAGCCTGGAGCTTTTTCAATAAAAGCCTGGACCTGAACATCGCTAAATGGACTCATCATTCAGACGAGCTCTCTTACCCCTTTGTTAGCTAGGAACAAGGTAAGCTGCTGCAGAATTTTCTTCTGTGCAGGCTCCTCCACAGTCTAAGACTTTCTTCAGTCACCACTGATCATAGGAAAAATATTTAATAATGGGAGTAATGTTTGCTAAGACTTTAAGTTTCATCATAGTTTCTTCAGTAAAATAATTTTAAAGACAAAGCATTCAAAAAACAGAAGCCTCTGTTAGGCTGTTGTCGAAACCTAAGTGCTATCAATGCAAGTCAAAATGCCAATACTGAACTCTCCTCTCCTTGGGTAACTCTTCACCCTTTTTCTGTTTTGACTATGTATGGTTATACTACATGTCTTAAGTTACACCTAAAAAAAAAATCTCTTTGTTTAAAAATAATGTTTATTTTATACTTGGGAAGGGGAAAAAAGTCACTAAAATTGTGCTGATTTCTCTTTTCTAATTTAATTCAGGTCCTAATCACAATCTAGAAAGTGTTTCTGGGGCCTTTGCTGAAAAGTGGCTGAAAATTCAAGATCCCCTGAATCAGCAGCAGTACAAGGGTTCTTCAGTTAATTTAGCAAACATAATTGCTTCAGCAAAGGTCATGTAAAGCATGACTCGGGAATATCAGATTGAGTCCAAACCTAAATGTATTCATATGTACAAATACTAGTGAAGAAAAAAAAATTATCTTCTCACAGTAATGACATTTCCCAGGACTAAAGAGCAAAAGGATCACTGGGAATAGGCAAAATAAAAACAAGGGAGAAAAAAAGAATTAATTACTCTCTATAGAAAAAAGTTAATATTTAATACAAATTACTGTTGTGTTGCACAGAATTCTATGGTGACAGCAAGCTAGCAAGGGTGAGAAACTGAAAGAAAGCAATGCTTTTATACTAGTATTCTGTATTCCTGGTATATCCTTCCTTAACATAAGTGTTAACATTAAATACAATGCTACAATGTGCAAAATGCTTCAGAGTTGATATGGACTGTGAGTAGGCTCTGTATGTAAATGTATCACTGCAAGGGTATGTGAGAACAAACCACTCCACCTACATAGAGAGGTGCAAATAGATCCATATACTCCCCATAGCACTTGATGATAGTGTGATTCTCATCTATAATCATTAAACGCTCTCAGACCTGATTTCAGAGGGATTTGTCCATCCTTACTGAAAATGCCTGTATAGACTGGCTGAGACAATTCTGCAGAATGCTAACATGTGCTTTAAAACTTCCCTGCATGAAATGGTTGGGGGAGTATAGCACAAAGTTTGAATAAACCTTCAGATTCACTGATGACACATAATGGAAGGAAGCAATGGATTGCACTATAGGTTAAACAAGTGTGTTTCGATTGGAAAAAACCCAGCAATTAGAAAACACTTTCCTTCACATTATTGCAAATGTGTGTCTGCCTGCCTTTTAATTACAGTGTGTGGAGACACTGTGCTGAATCACCCAACTTGGTATGTTCTAGAGAGCTTATTGTCATCATCTCCCTCCATGGACTCCATCTCTCACCTGATAAGAGAGAACAAAACGAAGAGCTATGATCTGGGGCTGATTAATTAAAATTTCACAGGCAGAGAATGCGTTATAGATTTTCAAGTCACTAGCCTAAGCAAATATTAGATTGCACACCAAAACAAATAACAAAATAGGCCTACCATCAGATGATCTGTCTCAGCTATAAGTCAAGCACTTGGAAATTATAGTCAACCAGAACTCTGCCCCCAGTGGAAGAATTGCAATTCTGTCCTCTCATCTAAGAGGTTAAAAATGGATTTCATGTGCTATGAATTTGTCCTTAATACATGCAAAACTGAGTGGGTTTGGAATGTGACCTTCTGTGGACAAAGTCACAGGCAAACTCTTCTGTTCATGAAAGATAGCGAGTGTATGTTAAACTATATTAACAATAATTATTTGGAAAGCACAATGTGACAGTGTTGTGTCAATGCTGGATGACGAATGGTGCTTTACATGTGGAAAAACAGTTCTGGTATTTTTACCAAAAAAACTGAGAACCAGTGGTGACTGAGTTTATCTTCAGAGTTCTGTCCAAGATCTGCTCTCTGTCTGTCTTTTAAGTCTCATCTTCCTGTGCTCATATTTTCTCATGGCCGTCACTAAAATTTTAATAGCAAATGCGTGAGTTGTTACTAAGATGTCTAGAACTGTAAAACTCATAGGAAGAAATGTAGCCTCTCTCATCTGCTTTATTTCTTAATACTGCAAAATTTTTAAACACATAGACAAATTCCAGTGAACTCTAAGAAGTCTAAAAGGCATGTGCCAAAATTAAGGTGAGCTGAGACTAAATTTGCACATGATTAGAAATAAATAGCAGCAGATAGGTAGCAATATGCTACTTAAAACACCAGATATCTCCTTTTATAAGCCAGTGTATATTTTGCAATGTGAAAATGCAAATGCTGTGGGATTGAGTCTCTTGAAGAACTGGGAAATTACCCATATCCTGATACTTTTCCTCTCAGGTGAAGATACTTAAATTCATACAGACTGTTATTATTTGCAAGTTTCCTGTTTGAAATTGTATCATTTGCCAAGACTGTTTGAGAGTTTCTTGTGCTACTTAGGAGCTTCACTGACTTTTCACTGTTCCACTTTTTTAAAAATACACGGTTGTCTTTTTTATTCTTTGAAACAAAGTATTTTTTTGTACTTGGACATCCTGGAACATATACAGTAGAAGTGGTCTCTACAATGCATAGGAGGAGTGCACTTGTACAACCTTGTTACTATTACTTTAGTTTGGAAGTGATCCAGTACTCCACTCAGATATATTTTTGAGGGCTGAAAGAGCATGACCATGCCTGCTGACTCTGTTGAATTTCCTAGCAACCATTGTTCTTGTTTTTTTCCCTTTTATTTTTTTACATACCCTGTTTCCCCAGTTTCCAGTAATCTGGAAAATGTTCCTTTCTTGGGAACTAATGGCATCTCAAAGCAGTAACTCTGAGTGGTGGCAGAGATGCTTCTGTTCTGGCTTCTATCAGTGAGATGCATGTCACAGGACAATTACAGGTAGGAAGTGGGGAGGCACTAGTCAGCTACATCACATAAGCTCACCAGCTGAAAGCACATTAGTGTGTTATGTTGCCTCTTCAGGTGATATAATCCTGATTTTGGTGTTATGTTATAGTGACCTTTAAGTTTACTGACTAAAGAGAACAGTTATGTAACTGGGATCAGCTACACCAAATAGAAGAAAAATATGAAGAGATGGAATCCAGATCTAGGAAAGTACTGTTGCAGAAATATAAACTGCAACTCACAGATTTTGATGACCAATCAGTTTCATTACAGTATTAAAATGTTTTCCAAATATGATACAGTTCCTTTTAGTCTTCCATCTTAACAAGATAACTTCTAGCTTGTTATGTCAGAAAGAGATGCTAAATGGTCCATGAGTCCATGTGAAGGTGAGAACAGATGGGCAGAGGCATGTATTAGTGCTTTGTTTCCTTTTTTAAAGTTACTTTAAATACCAGCAGGTGTAATATGCTTTTAAGTAGAGCAGGCCCTGATTAGCTGAAAATAACTAAAGCTATTTAAGAACATGGCCCTCCTAAGAGCAGGTAGTTCTGGAAGGACTCCCAGAGTAGAGTGGGAAGGACGGCTAGGCACAGCTGACTAGCCAAAAAAAGGACTCTGTAGCCAACTAAGTCTGGGTTGGGTCCTGGATTTCCTGGTGGTTGATTATGTTCCTAAAAAGTTCAGTATGTACTGAGTGCAAGAGGAATAGGACCGAAGATGGGAGAGAGGTAAGGAAGTGATTATAAGATCTATCTGAGCACAGAAGAGCTCTCCTTTTTACAGGAGAAGTTAAGAAAGAAGGCAGCATTGGACCACAGCAAAGGTACCCCATCTCATCTGAGAGCAGCCCACCCTGTCATGGGTGGTCTGTGTGGTC
This sequence comes from Nestor notabilis, assembly GCF_000696875.1. NCBI lineage: Eukaryota > Metazoa > Chordata > Aves > Psittaciformes > Psittacidae > Nestor > Nestor notabilis. The sequence goes on along the minus strand of NW_009918176.1, from coordinate 38,393 downwards.
CTCTCCTGACCAAGTTTGTTTTCATCTTCCAAAGGCTCAACATCTCCAACTGTAATACCCTGAACTCTTTAAGACTTACCCTTTCTTCCTATGCTTTTGCCATATTTTCATATAGTACCATATACTTGCTTTGGTTTTGGTTTTGTTTTTATTTTCCTGCTGTGTGGTGTTTGTAGGTTGAAAGACTTAAGGTTAAGAGCAACTTGAGCCTTAAAAGTGAATGTCCCCTATCAATTAGGCTATAGTGGGAGAGCGAGTGCTGCTGAGGGAACTCATGTTTGTCTCGAAAGTTGTAGAGGTAGCTGTACATACACTACACAGTCTGTTCCAGGACATAACCCTGGAAAGCTGCACCCAGCTAGCTGTGGATCTTAGCCTAGCTTACCTAGCCCTGCAACAAGCAGCCTTTGGGTTCACAGTTTTGCTATAATGAAAGGGCAGGCTGCAGATCTGTAATAAGCTGGGACAAATCTTCCACAGCTCAAGTTCAAAGCAGAAGCTGCCCACCAAAATAAAAGAAGGGAAGAGGTCTTATATCAGTGGGTCCAAGATTTCAACTAGGGTTTTGACTACCATACACAATTAAGTGGAATTTATTTTTATAGTTACAGAATGTACAGGTGCTTGAAGTGTACTCTCTGCTAGGGAGCCTTATGCTGTGACATATGAGCTTGTCTGGGAAGCTCTGTGAGTCAGTTAAGATTGTGAAGAACTCTTAGGCTTTTGTTTTGTCATCTGAGTTATTGTAAAGGTCAGGCCACAGGAAGGAGGGAAAACTGGAATGTACACATCGTACATGTTCTGCCTGGAAAAAGGTGGGAATATACTTCTTTCCATCCTCATCCCCCAGCTTCCTTTTGAAGAGTAAACAGCATGCTCATACTGTCTTCTGGACTTCCTTGTTAGGGATTTTGCTCTCTGGCAAGAGGGCAGTCATTTACAGAATTCAGATCTATCACTGGACAAAGCACATGAACTGGAGAAGCGAGAAGCTCTGAAACAGGCTGCAAAACCAGACAGAAATGGTTCTAAATGGAATGGTTTTGGTTTGTATTATAGAAGCAAAATTCTGCCATTCAGCAGCAGTGCAAGTAGTGTGTATTGCAGACGTTGCTTGCACCCTCTACTCCAAAGTCTTTCCTCCCCCAGCAATGCTCTTCTCCCTAAGTCCTCATTTCTAGTGCAGTTTCTGTTATCAAAATATGCTGGCACTTTAGAACAGACTGAAAAACACACTAATGTTGTACCTACATTATTTTGGCTGCAGGTCACTTCTACATGGTATTTTGATCCATTTTCATTGTTCTGTATTTGCTGTTCTATCGACTGCCTTGACTTGCAGATATGCTTCACTACCCATTGATTATATCTAATGTTTTCCCTGTTCTTTTCCAATGTTGCTATTTTTCCACTTTATACTCTTTTCCATTTACTCGATTCTTGTCTTCAGACCTTACGTCCTTCCTGATACCACCAGATCACGTTTCTTCTGAAGGATAGGAGCTGTCAGTGCCTTATAGATTATCTCACTACATAAAAAAAGAAAAAAAAAAAAAAAAGGAAAAGAAAAAGAAAAAAAGTGGGATTTGTTTGTAGTTCTAGTTCAGTTCTTGTGCCTATACATCAGTCATGGATCAACAAAGTCACCTATGAACAGCTAGTAATTTATTTTTTTTTACTTTAAAATCAAACCTTCTTGTCTGCTTCTTCTAGTGTTTCCATCTCTAACTTTGTCTCTAGCTCCATTGCTTGTTATGACTCCTGTGGACACTTATAACAGTTAAAACACACCATTTTTTTTCCTGAAACAAAAACTTGCTTACATGCCAAGGAAAATAACCTTTAAGACTATGTGTAAAAAAGCCATCTGGTGACTCCTGCCATCACAAGCTTTTTCTGCTGCCTTTGTGCTCCCCTGCTTCCCCCCTCCCTTTACCATCCATGTCATTACACATCTACCTCTTTCTTGCCTTTCCTCCTTGTCAATCTCAGTATTTGTTAGAGCTGTAATATTCCCTTTTCTGTAATTTTTCCTTTTTATTCACTGTATCTCTGTTGATGCCCTTCCACCACCACAGTATGGATTCAGTGCTGGATCCTCTCTTTCATTCTAGTTTGGAGTGCTTTCTCCTTTTTAAACTTTCCTAAGGTTCTGTACTCAGTGTTCATCTCTAATGTAGATGTGCTGTGTATTACCTTTTAACCCTGTCTGCCAACAGGACATACCTATATATCGCCTTTTCTTTCTGTTTATAGAAACACTCACTTCCTACTGCTTCTCCTTTCCCATCACTCATGTCATCTGGAGTCCAGTGCAGAAGGCAGATACCTTAATACCAGGAAATAACAATAACAAGGGAATGTTATTGGTGCAATACTGCAAACAATGATTCTTTTTTTTTTTTTAATTTTTAAATTCATGAGGAGAAGTACCCAATGGAATAATTTAAGTCAGGGACTTAAAGGCATTTATTGTCACTTCTAAAAAATATAAAATACCTCTGAGAATTCAGACCTCTTGTGCTGGGGTGGTATTTCTGACACAAGTCAAACCTGATGATCTACATGATCCACTCTTGCCCTAACTAGTCCTTGAACTAGAGGATCATGATGTGGTGGTCATGGCATTCATAGACAGAAGCAGCAAATTCAATTACAGAAATGGATCTCACAGGCAGAAGTGTTAGAAACTTTAAGTGGAGTCTTTGCTTTAGAAAGCTTGTATGTGAGAGAACTCTTGTCGTGGGATTTCTCTATACTCTGTGGTGTGCTTTCTACCTCAGTCTACCACTGTTTTTCCCCAGTGACATCCTGAGTGAATCTGCCTGTTGTTGTCTCCTAAGGACTGTGCCAGATAGCAGCTCTGCCTTAGCACTTATGTTCTTCTTTACTCTTAATGTAATTCAGCTTTGTAGTGGTGCCTTTGAAACAGGTTTCTCCATGACTTTGATGTCTTCTGCTTGAATTTCATTTAAGCTCTTTACTCAACATACCATCCATCACTTGTGTCTCTATAAGAAGGTGTGGTGGTTTGACCCGGGCTGGATGCCAGCTACCCACCAAAGCTGCTCTATCACTCCCCCTCCTTACAGCAGAGCAGGGGAGAGAAAATATAACAAAAGGTTCATGGGTCAAAATAAGGACAGGGAGAGATCACTCAGTAGTTACCATCACAGGCAAAATAGACTCAACTTGGGGAAATTAGTTTAATTTATTAACAATCAAAACTCAGAGTAATGTAATGAGAAACAAAACCAAATCTTAAAACACCTTCCCTCCACCCCTCCCTTCTTTGTGGGCCCAACTTTAACATTGAATTCTTTACTTCCTTCCTCCATCCTCAGCAGTGCAGGGGGACTGGAAACGGGGGCTGTGGTCAGTTCACCACATGTTGTCTCTGCTGCTTTTTCCCCCTCAGGGCAGAACTCCTCACACTCT
>NW_009918176.1:28259-34924 GCF_000696875.1 Nestor notabilis | reverse complement strand
GCACCGAGGTGCTCCATGGGCTGCAGGGGCACAGCCTTCCTCACCATGGTCTGCACCATAGGCTGCAGGGGAATCTCTGCTCTGATGTCTGGAGCACCTCCTCCCCTCCTTCTGCACTGACCTGAGTGTCAGCAGGGCTGTTGCTCTCACATATTCTCACCCTTCTCTCTGGCTGCAGTTGTTCCTGTGCAGTAACTTTTTTCCCTTTCTTGAATACATTATCCTAGAGGCACTATCATCATTGCTGATGGGCTCGGCCTTGGCCAGTGGTGGGTTCATCCTGGGCTCAGTTGGCATTGGCTCTATCAGACATAGGGAAAGCCTTCTTACAGAAGGCTGTAATTCACTCCACTACCAAAACCTTGTCATGCAAATCCAACACACAGGGTCAAAAGGCTGGGCCCAAACCCTAGTTTCTTCCACCATTCCTTCCAAAGCTTTCTGGATGAGACCTTCAGCTGGTAGAAGTCACAGTAGTTTCAAAACTGTGATTTCAGAGTTTTAATAAATCTTAGCACTGAAGATCTAATGACTCCCTCATCCTGTACTCCATTTGCCACCTGTTTGTTCCCGTGCTTAAAAACATTGTCATTCTTTCCACAAGTCATCATTGCACTTCCATTTCACTTGTTGGAATACAAATGCAGTGGAACAGTCTGTGTCAGTGTTAAAGAAGGGAAAATGAATCTATCAAAGAACAAAAAAGGTAAACATGCAAATTATCTCAAAGGGGATTTACAAAAAAGAGGACTCAGTCAAGTATGGATTAAAGAAGTGAGAAGTCAGGTGAAGGGGGCAGCAAATACTGGAAGGTGGTGTAAACCTACATTCTAGAAACCTCCCTTTCTTACAAAAAATCCTCAAAAGTACAATATATTTATTACATAAGCCAGTACATTTATGACGCTGTTGCTAATATCAGTCCCCATGTTCTTGAGGAGACCCATAGCTTTAGTTCTAGTTCCATGTAGCGCTCTTTAGCATATATAGCATATATAGTCCCTTACCAATATCTACAGAACTGTCTCAAAAATTCATAACCTCCTAGGAACAAGTCACTTTTCACTCAGAGTAGCTGAATGCCTTAGGTGGCAGCAGATTACAAATAAGATTAAACATTTTTGTGATGTGCAGGGTAGGTCAGCTTTTTTTCATCTTGCATAAAGATTAATTTTTATACTTTAGATGATATCCTATGACCACAGCTCATTTATAACATGCAGCTTGGGCCATGAAAGCTTTTTTTAGCCCAAAAAATCCCTTGTCCAAATCAGCACAATGGTAGTGAAACAGAGCTCCTTGTGAAGGATGACCACCCACCCGCTTTGCAGAATGAGAACAATTTGGTGTGTTTGGCTTTGTTTTGCAATTTGACTCAATTGCTCTGCATCATAAGTGCTTAAGAAGCATAAAAGACAAAAGGATATTACAAGTATGTAATGTTATACGTTACATTTGTATGCATACCAGGATATAAATACGCAGGACAAGTGCCTGGACTATTAATCAATTCTTTATTAAGCTTTTGAAACAATATGAATCCAAGAATAATGCATTATTTCATAACATAATGCTCATCTTATTAAAAAACATGCAGCTATCCCCTATATGTAGAATTTTATCCCCTATATGTAGAATTTTGGGGGTGGTTTTCACAGGAGATTTATTCAAGCATCTAAAACAATTCTAATAAGCAGTGGGCCATTGAATCAGCCACTTCGTGAATAGAGCTGGTAGTAAAGCATCTGCACAGCTGCAGGATCTATCTACAGCAATAATTTTAGATCAAGTGTTTTGTATTTGCTTACAAAGCACCCTCTGCTGTTTGAGCTGTTACATGCTTTGTAGATAAAACTGCTTTTTGAAAAGATCAAAAACCTTTTTGTGGGGCCCTGTAAGAGCCACAGAAATATCCAGAGACAATTTTATCAATCTTGTACCCAAAATACATATTGTATGACTTGGGGTTAGGACACTTGTTCTCACATCAGCATCTTGTTTTCTTATCCAAGTAAGAACAAAGTTGAAACACAACTAACAGTAAGGGTAACAAATTCAGTAGATGGAATAAAAGCTTCCATGTTTAGTTGCTAGATTGGCAGAAGAGTGATGGCATCTCACCCACTGCAACTGCATTTCCTCTCTTGAAACTTGTATTTCGTGTGAGAGGACAATATTGAGTGGGCATCAACTGCTTAACAATCATTATTCTATGGTTATGGCTTAAGGATTTAAGTTTGGGATGGAAATGCATTGAATAGGAAGTCTGGAGATGAACTAAAAGAGAGTTTTTTCTGTACCTTACAAAGAGATGTAAATGCTGGCATGTATGGTTTTTTTCAAAGCCCTTATGAAGTGTTATGCAGTGCACCTTGCTTCTTTTGTGTATATATCTATTCATGTGACTGCCCACAGAAGTCAGTGGGACCTTACCAGAAAACAGATTCCAAATGAGAACAATAAACAAGATATTTTACACGTAAGAGGTTATGGTTTGTTTAGTTCATTTACACTGGCTGAGAATGTAGTGAAAAGTCAAACTGATTTTTTTTTCTGAAAATTAAAAGGGTAGGTCTGAGGAAACTGAGAAGGGAAGATCTGCTATGGCTGGATAACATGTAGGGAAGCAATCATATCTGCCCCTGAAGTTGGTAACTATCTGATATATATTGAATATCCTTGCAACAAAAGGAACAAAACATTTATTTGCCTTAAAAAATAACTTACGCTACATGTTGACATCCAGGGCACTTGTAATAAGTGTTGATATTCCTTGGTGTGATTAAGCTTGTCTAATTAATAGAGTTGCTTGGGAATTTTGCTAAGAAAAATAACTTCAAAAGAAAAAGCAATTTCTGCAGAAATTGTAATTTGCCAAGAGAGAAATTAAAGAATCAAACCAAAATGCATTGTTGAAGACTATTGAAAATCAAAGCGCTTCAGTTTCTTGAAATGAACACAAATGTGATTTTGGATTAGTTCAGATACTGTGAGACACTATAGCAAATACTTTGCTAAGGTTTCACTGTTTAAATTTGATTTGTGATTTCGGGTTACCAGACTTCTACTGGGCCAGGTAATTTAATCCTGAACACTTGTCTCAGAAGGAGGACCTTATTATGGTGCTTTATGTTCAACACCTGAAACCACAAATGATTCTTGACAATTTGGGCCAACACATATTAAAGATAGGGTTGTCAGAAATGCTCAGTACTGATCTAGCTCTGCTCCCATTGACGTCACTGGGAACAAGTCAATTTGACTTCAATCAGAACAAAGTCAGTCTGATGCTGAGTTGTTTTGAGATCTCCACCCTATATTTTCCTCATTGCATTAATTAATTATTGCTCAAGTTGCAGCTTAATTTAATAATGTCTCCCAAAACATAATGAGCTTTGCTTTATTTCCTTCTTTACCATCTCCCTGCAGTTTTGTCAGTTTACCAGCAATGTGGAAATTTAATGATGTCTTAGTTACATAACTTTTATATTTTTCTGCTAGAATTCACTTTTGCACCGTACAATGTCAGCTGTGTATATAAGAAACATTGAAATAACCTTGTGTATATCGCATTTAGGTCACTTTCTGTATATTTTTGAGCAACCGGAATAATTGCATAATTTATATGTTAACAATACTTTGTTCCAAATTCAAGCAGTGTTCTATACATAGAATAAATCAACAAGGGGGAGCAAGATAAATAAAAAATCTGAAAGAACAATATCTACAGAGACTCTCTTACCAATGTACATCTGTTTGCTTAAAAAACCCAAACCCAGACACATACAGCCAGTTACCAGGGGTGCCTGTGTGCTGGGTGAACTTGTTTTTTACTTAGCATTGTTTACAGTAGATGTCTCTCTCTTTCAAGCAGTAAAATGGACAGCTCATCCTCCTTTGCACACCAACCTAAAAAAGTCAAGTTTGAAAAACTGACTGATTACGATACAGGACTTGGTTGTCTGTAGAACTGTTACGTCAGGCCTTTGCACAGTTTTGGCCCAGGCCAGTTTGCACTCAGCCAAACAACTCCCAGGCACAACTTGGGAGCCAGCATAAACCAAAAACTGCCAAAGGGAAGTATGGGTTTCAACAGCCAATTCTGGAGGCTACGAGAGCTTAGTCTGCCTGGGGACTCAATGCGGCAGCTGGACTCAGTGAGTGTGGACTGCAACTGCTCAGTTACCTAGTGCAGATGTAGACTAAGATATGCAAATTGCTGTAAGGATAGAAAGTATAATGTAGTCTGCAAGGGATACTGTGTTACATAGCCTTGTGAAAGGATCTGAGTTGTAATAAATTTTTGTGACAAAAAAGGAACACAGCATCATTGCAGCAAAACAGAACAATGTATGTGACAATCGCAGCATTGCATAGGTTGAAAGAGACCCCCAATCTCACCTCCTGCTCATGCCAAGTCGAGTACAGCAGGGTGCTCAGTGCCTTGTACTGTCAAGCTGTGAGTATATCCAAGGATGGAATTCCCATAGCCTCTCTGGGCAACCTACTCCAATATTTGGCTACTCTTACCCTAATTTTCCCATCAGATTGGACTTTCCTGTGTTCTAGCTAGTATCTCCTCCTTCCAGCCTGTACTTCTGTCTCTGTCTTTGCTACATGGTCCTAATTCATAGCTGCAGACAGCAAAAGGACCCCTCTCAGCCATTTCTTCTTTAGGCTGAGCTAACCTAGTTCCCTCAGCCATTCATTGTACTATATGTGCTCCAGCTTGCTGGTCTTTCACTGAGCTTACTACAGTATGGTTATGCTCTTCTTTTGCTGGGAGCTGCAAATGGGACAAAATATCCAAATGTAGTCTCACTGGTGCTAGAGGGGCAGGATCACTGCCCTGGAACTGCTGGCTACACTTTTCTCTACAATGGTGCAGCTTAGGATGTAGATGGCTGCCTTTGCTGCAAGGGCATCCTGCTGACTCCTGCTCAGCTTGCTCATGTCCAGCACTTCCAGATCTTTTTCTGCAAGGCTGCTTTCCAGCTTTCCATTACTTTTCCAGGGGTAGAAGTGAGGTTAACATAACAGCAAAAAGGCCTGGGGCATATGAATCACAGCTTATACTAGTGACACTGAAATTCACATTCCCCAGCATCTGGACAGTGCCACCAGTTTTCCCCAATCATTTGGATATTAGTGACCATATTCTGTTTCATTGGAATACCCAGTGCACAGAAATACCACACCCATGAGCCTGCAAATTACAATACACAAAATATCTCTGATATATGACCAACCATCTTACTATTTTTCCCTTCGCTCAGGCAGTCCTCAAATGAATGAAGTGAATCATCCCTGTGCTACAACATATGGAGCAATTCTCAGAGTAAGCGTTCATTGATGTGGTCCATCATTCATAAAGCTTCCCAGTAGAGAAGACACTTTGTCAGTGAAATCAAAATTGATGATCTGTGTTCTGCAGAAGAGTTTAGATTGATCTCAGACTCAGCATAATCAAATTACAGTTGCACTGGGTTTAAAATGGGTAGAATAGAGCCTAGTACAATAAGGCTTTTCTTGTACACTTCAGGCTATTGATCATGCTAGAGCAAAGAGAGAAGATTGGTCCTACATCAGAACAGCAGTATTTTCTGTGAGTTTTGTTCTGACATAAGTGATAACACAGGATTCTCTACAGTTAAGGCTGGACTCCTTACATTTTATTTATTAAGGTGGAAGCAGAAACAACTGAGGAACAAATCTTCCAATTTTTCACAAAACTAAAGAATTAAATCCTTACAAAAACATTTTCAGCAAAATATTTTCAAGAAAGGGAAGGTGGAAGACCCAGGGAACTACAGATCAGTCAGTCTCGCCTCTGTGCCCGGCAAAATCTTGGAGCAGATTCTCCTGGAAAGAATGCTGAGGCACATGAAAAACAATGAGGTGGTTGGTGACACACAACATGGTTTCACTAAGGGGAAATCCTGCCTGACCAATTTGGTGGCCTTCTATGATGGGGCTACAGAACTGATGGACAGTGGAAGAGCAGCTAACATCATCTACCTGGACTTGTGCAAAGAATTCGACGCTGTCCCGCACGATATCCTTGTCTCTAAATTGATGAGACATCAATTTGATGGATGGAACACTCAGTGGATAAAGAACTGGCTGGATGGCTGCACACAAAGAGCTGTGGTCAACGGTTCAATGTCCACTTGGAGACCAGTAATAAGTGGTGTCCCTCAGGGATCGGTGTTGGGACCTGTGTTGTTCAACATCTTTGTCAGTGACATGGACAGTGGGATTGAGTGCACCCTCAGCAAGTTTGCTGACGACACCAAGCTGTGTGGCTCGGTTGATACGCTGGAGGGAAGGGATGCCACCTTGACACGCTTGTGAGGTGGGCCGGTGCCAGCCTCATGAATTTTAACCCAGCCAAGTGCAAGGTCCTACACCTGGGTCGGCACAACCCCAGGCACAGCTACAGGCTGGGCAGAGAAGAGATTCAGAGCAGCTCTGTGGAGAAGGACTTGGGGGTGTCAGTTGATGAGACGCTTGACATGAGCCGGCTTCAGTGTGCGCTTGCAGCCCAGAAAGCCAACCATATCCTGGGCTGTATCAAAAGAAGCGTGACCAGCAGGTCAAAGGAGGTGATCCTGCCCCTCTACTCTGCTCTTGTGAGACCTCACTTGGAGTATTGTGTCCAGTTC
>NW_009918176.1:0-28033 GCF_000696875.1 Nestor notabilis | reverse complement strand
GCTTCAAACTTAAACAGGGGAAGTTTAGATTGGATATAAGGAAGAAGTTCTTTACAGTGAGGGTGGTGAGGCACTGAAATGGGTTGCCCAAGGAAATTGTGAATGCTCCATCCCTAGCAGTGTTCAAGGCCAGGTTGGACAGAGCCTTGAGTGACATATTTTAGTGTGTGGTGTCCCTGCTCATGGCAGGTGGGTTGGAACTAGATGATCTTAAGATCCTTTCCAACCCCAACTATTCTATGATGCTATGATTCTATGGTGATCATAAGTGCGGGCAAAGGGTAGTCATGAAATTGCATGAATATAGGTATACTCTGGCTTAAACATTACCTTTGTTTCCCTTCCCCACAAAAAAAAGAAACCCAGACTTCCATTTCAAAGTGTTTGACTCAACATCTCAACATCAATATACAACTAAACATGATACTGAGAAGACTTTTTATTCCATGGATAATAGTATGTAGGCTTCCTGAATTTCATATTGCTCTCTTATGAAAGGATGAATTAAATTCCTTAGGATTATGGGTGTTTGGACTATGGGAAGGCTTGGTGAGCCTAGCTAGAAAATAAACTCTAACCACAACCCACAGAAAGCAGCTTCTCTTCCATAAGGCCAAATTTTGAGGACCTTATTTAGATCATAGTTGGACTAAGTCCCATTTTCTTCACTAAAACTTAGAAGCTTAAGAGCATCAGGATTTATACACTTGATTCAAAGAAGATATTGTCAATAAAATGGACAAGAAAATTCTTAAAACTTTCACCCTAGACTCTATGACCCTCAACTGGAAAAATAAATCTTATATCCACATCAGTATATCCTAAACATACAGCATAATTTTTATCTGACCCTATAAGCAATCCCACTTGATTTCCAAGATAAAGGGATGCCTGGTGCATAGGTTAGATGTGGAAGAAATTTTTTGCTCTTGAATAGGAATCAGAAATAATCAGTCTGGATCAGCAGGTGATGGGGTGGCAACATAGTCACCAGACAAGGGCAGATACGTATAAAATTGCTGATTCTTACTGCCCTGAGAAAAAAGGCTTTGGAAGGTTCTTTGAAAGAAGGAAGATGCTGAAGGGACCAAAATGTCTTTTTGCAGTTCTAAGACACCCTCAGAGAAGAGCAAATGGCAGGCGTTTCTTCAGGCAGGGTCAGCACCATCTGGCACAGCTGCCCAGAGATGGAGGGCAGGGTGGTTCTCCTCTCCAAAAGTCAGTGTCCTGCCCAGCTGTCATGCTCTTGCTGTTAATTAGCAATGTAAAAAGAAGGACATTCTGTTATTTCTACTTTAATTTTCCGTTACTGGATATCTAACAGCTGAGAGAGGGAGCAGGAGAGATTCTGGTCTTAAGCATGCAATGGTATAAGAAGCTGCCAAAAGACATCATGGTTACACTGAGTTTGATTGAACAATCCAAAATATTTGCAATTCAGCATTGCCAATTACAAGTACTTGCCAATTATCAGCTGCTTGTAGCAGGGAAAAATGTTCATTAGCTTATAAATCAAATTGTATGTTATATACAAATAAGTTTGTATTAACAGCTTAGAAGCTGATTATCTTCCCCACCTTTGGGGTAGTTTTCTTAAAATACTATTGACAATGAGAAATCGTGATGATCTGGAAATAAGAGACATGCAGTAAGTAAAAATCATGATGTGCTCTCCTACTTTCTTACACTTGCCAAAACCTCCAGGGTGAGTGCTTACTAATAAACTATAAAAGGATACATTTATGGACAAGGTGAAATGATTTCATTTCATTAGTTTAGACTCAGGGGGGTTTGTTAGTGATAAAATCTGCAGCGAGATGATATTGTATTCCTGTTACTCCACGTTTACACAAACACCAAGTGAAATTTTGTTCACTGTTCTATTTTTTAAAATGAATTTTAAATATATAGATTCCTGTTGAAATTGAAACAGGAAGGAATACAGCAAAACTATCAAGCAGAACAACAAGCCATTATCACCACAAATAGATCATTTTAGTTGCCATGGGTAACCAGTGCCAGTAAGGTATTCAGGCACTGCAATCGCCAGCACTGATACCCTGCTTTGAAAGTGCTGACTGTGCGTCACATTGCTAACTTCAATAATTATTATGTGTAGGAGGGTTGTGGCACCAACAGGATATATACTTGTAATGAGTCACTCTTTAAGTAGCTTAATTTATCATCCTCAAATAAAGGGGGAGGGATTTATCCAGCATGAAGCAGTTTGAAAAGCCTGAATTATTAATAAACTGAAATAATAGCACGGCAGGAAAAGCTGGACAAATACACATACACGCATATATTTATACATATAAAAGCTGAATTACAATAAGACTGAAGGAAAGCGCTTCTGCAAAAGTATAAAGCGTAAACCAAAAAACATACAGAAGCAGTGTCACAAGACTGCTGCCACACTCCATTTATTCATGCTAATGCACAAATGTAAATAGCTAGCAGATAAGTTGTCTGTAAATGCAACTCAAGGACATCCAGGCTTTCACAGGCCACTGACACTGGATGTGCTTGGGATAGTAGTTTCAATTAAACAATGCTTTTTTCCTTTCACAGAAAAAAATACAAGATCACAAATGCTAAGGAGGGTAATAGCTTGAAGAGAAAGCATCCTGAGAAAAATTTTATCTTCTGGAAGGAAATATAGATTACTCAATATGTAGCACTTTCCTCTGCGGCAAAATTGAATAATGCACACTGTTCTCCCCACCACACAAGCACACATGGTAGCATAAAGGTGGATGTGTGCTGTGGGACATAGTCAGTCGTTCATTGAGGTGATTACACAATTCTTGTTAACTTGGTTTCAAAGCAAACCAATGCCACAGGAATCGTAGACATTCAGGCTTAAAGGCACCTTCCAAACTGGGGACCCCAAGACATCAAGCAAGGATAGAAAGTAGGTGACCAACAGCTCCCCATCCTCTGCTCAGGGGCAGTGGAGGAGAATCAGAGGCACAAAGAGCAGGGAGCAGCAGAGATCTTGCTCCATGTTCCCAGCTGAAACTGTAAAGTACCGAAGGCCTTGGGGTGCAGTGTGTTTCACATGCATGTCTGCAATTAGATGAAGGTATCTGTGGCTAAAAGTCTGCTTGTAGGATTATTCTCATTTATTTATTTGGGGGCGATTCTCTATGTACATCAATAACCTAATCTCACAAGGTGCACTAATTTTCATGTTACCTTATTAAGAAGCCCTACCTACAAGTCCTAATGTTGTGGGGGTTTTAATATATTGTTAATTTTCTGTTCTTTCAACACTTAATTTTCCTGAGAATAATGATTTTATTTCTCCACTAAGATTTTCAACAAAATGATTTTTCATCACTTTCTATTTCTGACCAAACATCTCATCACAAACCTGTATCTAGGCTTTTGCAGTTAAATGAACTCTGCAAACTCATGAGTGGCCCTAAGAGGTTAACCATATAGGTGGCATGATAGTTTTAGAGTTAGGACCCAATCATTTCAAATAATCACTTTCTCCAGGCATCCTTTTCCCTGAACAAAGTTTTTGAATTGAAATTATATACATACAGGTGTATATACACATATATGCTTCCTTTCTCAGTGAGGACCACACAGAGAATAAAAATACCTCAAAAGATTTCCTGCAATTACTTTAATGAGGCTATCAATTGACTGTTACCTGTTGCATTATTTACATTTGATATCTACAGATGCTTTTGAGATTCATCCAATACAGAGAGAGAGACGTTGAAGTTTAGTACAGTTTCTTTTCAATATAATTTGAGAACCATGCACTGTATGCACATATAAGCAAGAATAATGTAGCTTATTCCTAGCTTGAGACACATACACATTGGGAATGCAGCCTAACATACACTGGGACAGCTGCCAGTCCTGCTCGCCTTACTGGCCACTACCTCATATTTTTCTGCATAAGTAGGAGAGTATCAGAATCTTATTCCCCACTTTTTCAGGGTGTTACTGTGACCCTGATAAGATAGATCTTACAACTTTGAAATAGAATTTATCTCTGTTTTTTCTCTTTTTTTTTTTTCCCTAAGAGTTTGTCAGATGGTGAAGTTGTGAATGCTCCAACCCTGGTGGTGTTTAAGGCCAGGTTGGACAGAGCCTTGAGTGACATGATTTAGTGTGTTGTGTCTCTGCTCCTGGCAGGAGGGTTGGTACTAGATGATCTTAAGGTCCCTTCCAACCCTAACTATTCTATGATTCTATGATTCTATACTGCCTTTCCTATAAACTGTTCTTGCAGTTTTCCATTACTTCCAGTACTACCCAGGCTTTCTGTAGGTGCTTAAAAAAGAAAAAAATTTTGATTAGGTGATCCATGGTGGACATTTACTTTGATAACTCTCCTCTTTTAACTATTTGTCTTTACTGATTTTCAGCAAGCCTGCTTCTTGTATTTTTTAAACTTCATAATGACTATATATAATTTTAATTAGATGACATAGCATTTCCTCCCATTTCTTCTATCTGTATTTACTAAGCAAGCCATGCTTTCCTGTAACAGTTCTTGTGTTCTGTATTACAAAGTCTTGGTGTCATGTATATCATAGCTTTATAGATGCTCTAAATCTTGTAGTTCTTTCTGTTAGCTTTCATACTTCTGTCATTTGTGCATAAACATATTTATTTTATTTTTCCAATTATTCTTCTTCTTGTCTCAATTATGACTACTATAGTTTCCTGCTTCCTCTGTTTTGCACTCCATGTCTATGTGTAGGAATCTACCTTTTGGTTACCCATTGAAATTTTTCCCCAGTCCTCTCCAAACCGAGTTTAAAGCTTTCTCTCATTTTATTAGAATTGCTGCCTAAATGCCCTATCATTCATCTGTGCCAGGTGGACTCACTGCTGCCCTTCCTTCTTCTGAATCTTTGAATTTACATGTTAAGTTATAACATCATAAAATATATGCATACTGTCTAGAGATCTCAGCAATCTGGATCCTCAGCAGGCAGAGGTTCCTGCGGAGAAATCCTGAGCTTACTGCTACTTATTGTGCAGGAGCTTTGAACTGACTCATGGAGAAGGCAATGCTTGTTGACTTTGAGACCTTCAAACATAAACTATATCTACTGCTGAAGACACTTTCCTGTTGAAGACTTTTAAATGCATCCACCTCTACTAGTAAGCAGAAAGCTTAGAAAGATTGGTTCTGAGTTAACTAATGTTTAAGCTCAGGCTATGTGATCATTTGAAAGGCCTGAGTCCCACTTCATCTTTCATAAGGCTAATACATGCTTAAAACCTCTTAAGAAGCAAAGGTTTAGTTTCTCTGGGTTAAATGCCCAGGAACTGTTATTCTGTGTTGAACTTATACGTGTTTTCTTACTTTCTTCATTCCCACATCTTACAGTCTTTATGCCCATATTCAGTTCAAACCATTCTCAGTGTTTGTTTGATTGTCTTTATAATTAAAGAAAGAAGACTGTTTGGAAACTTGTTTTTGAGTCTGTGTGGAAAAGTAGATTTTAAAGGCCAAAGAAAAGAAGGATTTTAACATAGAATGGCAGTTGCCATTTAACACATAACAGAACAAATACACAATACCAAGGAAGAAAGAAATACATATTAGCTTCGCAGCTGACAACTGAGACAAAAATAATTGTTTCAGTACATTTAACAAATTAAAAAATTGCAAGGCTCTGGACTGGTAAATTGTGGCAGCTAGCTATTGAGGTAAAATGGTAAATAGCTTCATAGACTCTTGGGAAATAATTTGTTTTAATTGTGTGCAGTCATATTCAAATCAATATATGAAAAATCCATTGGGATGCACATAACTAGAATAAATCAGATTTTCAGAGCAACACAAATAATAGATTATTGTTTAGAGCTGACAGGAGATAAGACTTTCACATTTACAAACCTTTTTGGTTCTTCTATTATGAAATTTTCTTATATTAAATCAGTTTGGTTTCCTATAAGAATGAAAGGGCACTTACCATTTAAAACGGGTACAAGGAAAAACTGCTACTACTGATGCTTGTGTTTTGTCCAAGCAATCATTACTGTTGCCATAGGTAATGGTCCATCAGAATTTCAACCCGGAGAAGAGCAGTGAGGACACTGGAAAAATCTTCTTGCACTTTGACAGATGTTATACAGAGATTTGGTAAATATACCCTGAATCAGAGGAAATGTGTGTGGACCTCACTAGCAGTATCAGGAGGAAGAGTTTTAGCAGCATATTTATTCTTAACCTCAAGCATATAGCAGCCAGAAAGCTCCAGTTAAGCAACCTTAACTTCGTACTGTTGTCCATATGTTTGGTATATGTTTGATGTGTTTTATAAATAAGATATCTGAGGGAGAGATGGCTAAATATTCTTTTCATGGCTAATCAACTTGTAAAGAATATTCATGAAATATGCTAGTAAAGGATATTTATTCAGGTAATGGCATATTTTGCATGTGCCACTTGACTTATACAATAAAACGTTTTATGAAACTGAATGTATTGTTGATGAAATATTTTCCTCAGATCTATTTTTCAGTATTTTACTCACTTCAGGTAGGCATGTCTGTGAATCGAATTTGGCATGAACGATGTGCTTGGCACAGTCGTGTGCCCTGATTCCATAGGCAAGTTGCTTGTGTTATCTACACTTTAGATACCTATCTCCCAGAGAGGAATAAGGAAATACGTCCTGTCATGTAGGATTATTTCTAGTCTTAATTAAATGTTTTAAAGTAACCTATAATTAACGTGTATCTTTAAAGCCAGATGGAAGATGCGGGAAGGAAACTCAGTCCATTGGGTTTTCAACAAGGAGGAACAATGTTCTGACTTGATAAATTGCCTCAATAAATATAATGAGAAAGAGGATCTGTTTGTAGATGGACAGATGTCATCAGACATTCCAGCTAATTTCAGTCACCATTACAATTTAATTCACACATGTTCAATTTAGTTATTCTTATGTATACAACACCTATGTGGTTAGTATGCAAAAATAATGGGGGAGGTCAAGGACAAGTAAAATGCTTTTATCTTTTTCTGCCAAGTTTCACCAGCCACAAGGCTGCTTTTGCCCTGATAGAGCAATGTAGAGGGAGCATGGTGTAGTATTAGGACCTTGGTGAATAAAAATCAGGTGAGAGCTACTTAAACGTGCATGTTTTGCCTAGAAGGAGAAAAACTGAAGACATTTAGGTTTTTTGCTCCTGTTGCCTTCAGATCGGCTTGCTAGACCTTTCTGATATCACATTGGTGAAGAACTTCCTGTTATGTGAACATGTTGCCCAGAACTTCTTGCCTACTTTGAATATTAGGGGGTCAGGCTAATGAAGGCCTTATGCTAACGGCTGGCAAATAGACAGAAAAGACTGTGAATACTAAAACATGTTCTAGTACTCTTAAATTATGGCAAAATATTGGGTGCAGAAGCAATGTATCTGTTCACATTATTTAATTTATTTTTATTGTGTCTGCATTAGAGGAACTGAGTGTATAACTTAGCAAAGCCATGCTTTGTGGCTGTTCTTTATCAGAGATGAGCCATTTTCTCAAGTTTCTATCAACCAAATCAGTGTACTGTCAATTAAAAAGTACACAAAAATTACATATATAAATTCTAGGCACATCATTTGCCATTCAGTTGGAACTGAAATGATGGCATGATAATAAAAAGACATTTCATTATAAACAGAGAAGCATTTGAAGTCTCCCTAGACTGTCAAGTGATGAATGCAGTATCATGAATGCCAACGATTTTCTGCTGCTGATTTCATTACTTGTCTTCACTTGGGTATTATCAGCCCAAATGAAGATCAGGCCCTAAATTCACAGAATCCCAAAAGCCCCTTCAAAATATTTTCTTACTTTCTTACTGAAGTAAAGCAACCCTTTACAGGACTGGTGCAAGGTGTTTAAGGGCAACTGCATGTCAAAATAATCTTTATTGTTTTCTAATTTTTAATGAATAAATACCTTTTAAACTAATTTTGTGACATTCTGCATTTGAGTTCTTTTTATTTGGTGCTTTGTTTGATGGGTTTTGGTTGTTTTTAATTGTAAGTAATAGTGACAATTCATAAGAAGAAATATGGGTCCAAGAGATAGCTGAACATCCTATTAGTCTCAAGAGACTAATTATAAAATCTTTATCCAAGTTGCCTGCTAATGAAAATGTGCTAATTTGCATATCAATACCTTTGTGGTTTTTTTATTTTTCTAAAGGTTTATATTTTTCCCGAATTACAATGTGGCTCTATTTTCTCTTTTTGACATTTAGCTACTTTTAATATTTTAACAAAATACACATAGGTGTCACGTTCAACTTTTTTCAGTGTGAGTCCCCCTGCTGACCAGGTTTTATTCAGCATATACTGGAGTGACTAAGTTTTATCATTATTCATTGAACAGATAGTCCGGAGAAGGGGTTTTTGGCCTTCCTCCCTTGCACAGTTCAAAATCAACTGCAAGTACAGCCAACTTTCTGGAAAAGCCAAATGCATGCATGTTTCTTCATTATTATTTAAAAGAGCATAGATCTCACATTTTAGATCTTGATGAATTTTTTTTGACATGCACATTTAAAAATGCTTACATTTATTTTTTAAGCTGTTCACATCATCACGGTGGCAACGTGAAACTCTGGCTATCAATGTGGTACATGTCACAGTAATTAATCCCTGGTCTTTCACAGCTTCTTGCATTGCTGGTTATTTGAAACATTCATTTTGTGTCTGGGTTCCCCATTGTGAGTATTTATCTATAGGGGTATTTACAGCATGGACATTATTATTATGATATCTCAGCACCTGCATCCTACATTGAGCTGTAGGTTGAACATTGTAACTCATCTTTTAAAAGAGCACAAGGGAGTAATGTTTTCATATGAAAGCAAAAACAAAATATGCATTCTTTTTAAATTATTTTTATTTTTGATTACAGAAACTCAGGAGAGAAGGAAGAAGCAATGGAAGAAGATAAAACACAATGGAATTTGACCCGTGAATAAATGAGTACCACCTGTCTTTTGTGCTGTAATTCCAGCACCTTTCAAGAACTCTAGATTCTATCTATGACTCATGTTCTCTCCCCTTAACGTCATTGACATGCAGCCCATTTTCTCAGAGTTGTAGATAGGCTTTTTGGACCACAGATGCACTATTACAGTGTAAGAAAACTTTAGAAATCATGGCAGGTTTGAAGAGGTCACAGGGATTATAGTTGGTGACACTATCATTTGTTTTATTTTGTTAATTGATGAAGCTGTAAAAAAAATTACTGGAGAAGTATTACCTGTGCTAGCAAAGTCCTCTAGTGTTGATTCTGGGGACCTATGCCATACCTAGTGACTGCAGTATTGCTTCACAAGTGACTGAGGGGGTCTATCTACTGCTTTGCATTTTCTTGCTGGTAGCTCATGCACTCTCTGTGCAGTATCATGGCTTTACTCATGCACCTTTGAACTACTTGTCAAGTACAGGTATGCCTTGGGTAGCATTGGTGGGTCTCTTTAAGTAACATAAAACACAGCTGTGCAAAAATGTTTTGGGCACTGTTATGTGCTAAAGACTGGATCGATCAGCTGTCTTGAATTCAATAAAGACAATGTAACTCTTCCAGGTGATGTCAACCTAAACATCAGAATATAGCAAGGCTAATCAAATGCTTAACTAGGTAGACCAGGTGGTATCTGTGACAATCAAGAAAGCAAGTATGAGAAATATAAATACAAGATACAGAAGCACACTGAAGTACAGAGAGGACTTTCAGAGCAATAAGCAAAGAAAATGTACTCCCTTGGTCTGTTCAGGGGTGGAGAACTTTGAAGATCAAAGATATCAGGCTTCATGACCTGTTTTTCTTTCTAAAGAAGAGAAGAATAACGTCCCCAGAGTCTCACTAATCAAGTGGTTCAAGAAAGGCTAGCAGTGTTTTAGGGGCCATTTAGAAAGGAGAACATTAGCACGCTGTTGCCCAACTTGAATCTCTGCATTATATCCATTGTGAAACTAAAATTAACATAAATCCATTTAGACTATGTTTGTTTGCTTTTTCCATGAAGCAAAAGTGGATGGTCAGGAACAAGTTCCTTTACAGAGCTTTGACAAACAACTTTTTTGAACTTAAATGTGAAAAAAAACATCTTCTGAAAGAGAATGCTATGTTATTCCTTCGTATTCATGTAAGATCACTCATCCATTTCCAAACTTGTCTAATAAATGCATAAAAATAAATACATCCTTTAGTACTCAGGTTTGCTACAGATTTGTTCAAATGTTGCTTTCAACTCATGAGCAATTTCAAGATTGTAATGGAAAAGCTGAATCAGCTGTGAAACGTAACTTTTGACTTAATTATATTAATTGACATACCTATGTATAATTTTTTTGAGCATTTGGTGTAATTACTTCAAATGACATTTAATTTGTCACATGAAGTACAATAATTAGAAACAGTTCATGAAAGAAAGTCATTGAAACTTCAAATGAAGTATTTCAAAGGTATAATTATTTTGAATGTTATAATACTGAATAGCTACAGTCACAGGGCTGGGGATCCGACACTGCCAATGTTAAAGTCTATGGACCTGTGGGTCTCCTTTGCTACATAGGCCACATACTCATATATTTGCAAGATTTGGGGAACTAGCACTATGTGAAAAGGATAAACTGCATATTAGTTCTTTCTCCCCAGAGGCTAGAGACGAGCCTTCTGTGCAGAAATGTTGTCATCCAAATCTCATTAGAAATCAATGAAAACATTCCATCAAACTCAGTGGGAGCTGAATTGATCCACAAGTATATTTTTGGCGCTGCTGGAGATGTTTGAGAGACGTGTAGCTGGCTGACGGAACAGGTGCTTGATGTGAATAGTCCCCACTGAAATACTCCAGTGCAGTGCTTGGGTGGCTCCCACGGCTCTGCACAGCACCAGCACCAGTCCTTGGGGAAAGCCTCCACCCCCACCTCACCTTGGAAAGAGGCAGGAATGTGTGACAGAGGGAAGAAATTAGCAGCAGCCTTAATAATGTTAACTGGCAAGAACAGTGACATAGCTAGCAAGGTATTGCCCAATATTGCACAATATCTCTCACATATACAAATCAAAACCACAGAAAATTAAAGCAAGAAAAGGGAAGGTGAATTTCCTCTACCACTTCCATCAAAAGGGCATGCAATCATCCAAAAGCTGGAGGCCCTGATCATTTACAAGAAAAGTGACTGTAGCCCATGTCATGCCAGTCGTGAATCAGTTTGCTGGGCATTGGCAGGGAACTGTCTTAAAACACTTGGGTCAGAACTCTCAGTCCAGCCTGTCCCTTGGAAATCTGAGCAAGGAGTAGCTTCCTCAGCTTCTCAGCTTCCTGTGCCGAGAAGCTCAAATGCTGAAACATGATGTTAAGACCAAGATGCAGTGCTGTGGATCCTCATTCTGCCTGAGCTCTGCAAGCTCCTGAAGAGCCTAACCCATAGCAACAGCAGTTAAATGTCAGGGACATGGCTGGATGAAGTGAGGAATTTCATCAAAATTTCAAGTTTATTTAATTGCTGACTTTTTTTTTTTTTCCTGTGAATTTTATGCTTTAACCTCAGGTACCGGAGAGATATCTTTTAAAAAATCAGGGATAACTGTGTTTTAACACTATCACTCTGAATGTTGGCCTAAAAGCTTTAAAGAAACTCCTAGCCTTGAAATAATACCTAGAGGCTTAAATAACCTGAGTGTACCTACAATGGAATTTAAAACTGTATGCCCACCTTCAGAGACGGATTTTTCTTTGGATGACAAATCAAGTCAGAAGATGGGCTGCAGGCAGGAGAGTTAAGTTTCAGGCACCAGAAAACACAGTTCTCGGTCTTCTCCTTTCAGTCCCATTTAGAGTTACCCCTTTTCTCTGTCACTTAGCCATTGTCTTCTTCAGCTCACAGTCTGAGGGACTGACAACAGGGAAGGAGGAGTGAAGGGGTTGTCTGGAGCTCCTCTTAGTAATGCTGTACTCTAAAAGAGTGTGTTAGTTTCTCCATCTCTTATCAGCTCTGGCTATGGCCACTGATATCTCATTAGGTCCATAATGAGGTCCAGAATGACATGTAAATTCAGTTCTGTGACCACATACACCTGTAATGTGTTCTGTTTCCTTCAATGAATTTGTAATAAGAATCTAAGTTAACGGTGTATGCCATATGCAGTTTGTTACATACCTTTTGCATAGTAAATACTTGACAACAATATTTTGATTTTGTCATCCACACTAAACTTTCCCTATTAACCTTGGTCTCAGAGGAGCAGGCTCTTGCTGGTTGAGAATGTGGAGACAGCAACAGGAAATTTGGGGAGCTTTTTCTTCTGAATAGGCTAGTAATCTCTGAAAAGCCTAGTAATTCAGCCTTCACCAGACATGCTCACATAAATGTCAAGACTGGTCTGAAAATGCAAAGTGCAGTTCAGTTATAGCTAAGGGCCAAAGTAACCAAGCAAGCTCAGATTTACATCACTACATTGTGCCAACAGCACAGCTGAATCAAATTACTGTCCAAAACAGGAAGGACTGGAAGCTTGATTACAAGTGCTACAGAGACAATGAAACACAATCTCATCTGTACATCGTGTATAAGATCTCTTTTTGCCCTTGTAGAAGTGATTAGTAGAAAGAACTAGTCCGCATAGGAGAGGTGCTAGTCTGCTGTAAACAGGTCTGGCTGCTTGTTAGTCAATACGAATGTGCAAAACAAACTGTTTTTAAGAAAATGGTGAACTGAAAGCAAAACAGTTTTATTTTTGTCCATGAAGGTTGAAGTGTGTCACTCAGCTTTCAGATAACAACTGGTAGTAACCTATATACAGTGCTTTGGGATTTTGTCCCTTTAGCATCTGATCTTCCTGAGCTGATTCCTGTATTTGCATGTTGATGCAATAACTTTAATTGGTCCTTGTGCAGGTGGATGCCCTGGCCTGTAGAACAGCAGGTTCAGGGCCTTCGTGTTTTTCTTTTCGAATAAATTAAGCCTCCATCTGAGACCCAACATACAATTAATTTTCCATTTTAAGAGTGTATCACAAATGATTTCAAAAGAACTGAGCTAGTTATTACTTAGATACGTTAGCTTAAAAGCAAAATATTACACTCGTGTAACTAAACTGAATTTGGCTGGTTGAATCTGCCTTCAGTTTTATAAGCCATTGTTTGTTTGGGTTGTTACTATATTTTTGTTAGACTTCTGAGTATTTCCTTATGATTTCATTGTTTCTGCAGAATCTGAGCTTGAATAAGAATGGAAGGCTAAAAATGAGCCTCAGAAAATAAATTAAAACACTATATAAACACATTAAACCAGTCTCAGAAATTTTCCTTTTCTGTACTTACCAGATAGCTGATCATTTCAAATGTGTATGTTTAATTCCTCCCTCCCTCTCTCCCTCACTTCCTTCCTTCCTTTCTTCCTGCCTGCCTGCCTGCCTGCCTGTCTGCCTGCCATGTCTGAACACTGTGACACAGTAATGATCTTAAAGGGTGTGATATTTGCTCTTATACAACTGCCTATGTACAGAAAATTAATATTTAAATTAACTGACTTTTTAACACTTTGGGTTGCATTGCTAGCATTCAACTCTCTCTCCTCACCCCCTCAAGTGCCTTTTACTAGGTCTTGATAATATTTCCTGTACAAAGATGCAGAATTTGCCAAGGCAAAAGAGTTTACTGCTGTAAGTTGGCTATACTCAGCAAAGGTCTGCACAGCACACTACAGAACTTCATGTACTATAAGCCTTTTAGAGTGGAAATTTACTGTGGTGTCTCACCTTGAGGAGAGAACCAAACCAAACTTACTAGAACAGTGATTTAAAGACTGAACTTTAAAGGGAGGGGGAGAAATAAGCCTCCTACCACTTCTTGTAAATGGTTGGGATCATGTGAAAATCAGTAGGTTGTCCTCTTTCCTTTTTTCTTAAGACTGTAAAAAGTCCAGCTGTAACTTTGTGTAATCACTTTTAACCAGAAACTCCTGCAGGGAAAGCGAGCACATACATGATGTGACATGATGTGACATGCCAGCGGAGCAGCTCTGGACTACACAGCTGCACTCAGTGCAGGATTTCTGAAGCCACCAGCTCTGTGGCATGCCTAAATGTTTGGCACGCTCCTTGATTACCTGAAACCTGGGCAGACGTAGCTGGAGCTCTTTTGCTGGCTCCACAGAGCAACTCTGAGTAAGGGAAACATGATCTGTGAGGTGGAATTTCCTGACTGCTGCGCAGCCTTGCTTTATACATAGGTTTTAATGTAATGCTGAATAAAATTTCCTAAAGCCTTCATTTTCTGATCTCTTTTTTAAAATTGTATATACAAGAAGAAATTCAAGATATCCAAGAAATCCAGCTCCAAATTATGGAGCTCCTCTGTATTACAGTAAGTACCAGCAGTCTACCCAAAAATCAATGTGGAGCTGCAACCTTTACAAAATCTGGAGGGCTTGTCAAAGAGCAGATCACAAGTGGCCCAGCTATGGATTTAAAAGAAATGCACTTTCCTGACAAGAGATGCTGAAACGGTGGGGTAAGAGGTAGAAGCTTAGGGTTTAAGCAAGGAAACTGCATAACAGCCTAGCCAGCTGAGACCTAGAATCAGCTTGCCAGCTGGGAGACGGACTATACTGCATTGGCATGTCCCTGAGTGGAAAAAGAGGTTTTCCTGAGCTTGGACGATCTTGAACAGGGTTATTCATTCATGGCTGAGCGTATACAACTGGACCGGTGGATTTGCCAGCAACTTTTTTTTAATCCAATTTTCATAATAAATAATTTACTGACATTGAAACCCTCTTCAAGAGCATAGCAATAGTTATGTAAGTGATCAGGAGATATGTGCCAGGGTTGGGCTAGTATTTCTGGATAAAATTTTAAGAAGTAGGACTCTTGAATAGGATTAACGAGTGGTAAGAACAGTTCCTGAGATATATAAGAACAAGATTGTTGAATCCAAAGGGAAATATCAAGTTGGGTTCCTGTGTCCCAGAAAATACTTCACTCACTGGAATAATTGCCAGTCTGGAAACTCCTCCTTTGAGGAAGAAAAGTGCAGAACTAGGTTTTGTTCCAGTCTAAACCAGGATATTTTGAACAAAAATATTTGAAATTTTGGGATGGGTAGTGAATTGGTTTTCTACTTAGTTCAGCTGTACGTTGGTATCACTTGTATGTTCCAGCGCATCCTATGGAGGCTGCAGGTGAAGAGCATCTTTCTGCCACTCTTACTAAATATAAAGAAACAATTTTTTGAGACTTCATGGTTTTGAAAAGGTTCAAGGGCTCTTCCGTTATTCTACTCTTCCACCTAGATGTCATTAAACTCTAAAGAAGTATATCTGGGCAAAGTGCTGTGGCTCAATCCAGTTAGAACCTTCTTGACTTGACATGGTCTGATCTCTACACAAGACTGGCAGAAGTACTTCTTGTATCACTCAGTAGCTGGTATCATACCCAAGTGCTTTGTTTTTAACTGAAATGCTGATATAAACTTTTGAACAAATAAACACTTGTGCAGGCAAGAAACTGGAAAGCTGCTATTTAAGAGGAAAATGACTGGCGTACGAAAGTTTCTATTGGAATGTACATTACTGTTGAGCTGTGTGTTACTTTTTTGAAAGGAAAGGTAAAATAAAATTTTATACATATTTTTAGCTGCTCCCATGAATTAATGTATAACTGTAAGACCAAGGTGTTAACAGCCGTGAAACATACAAGCTGTTTGCACATTTGGGAAGTTGATGTGTGCTATGGTATCTTCATAAAAACAGTAACAAAGGTGTGGGTTTGGCTTTTTAAAATACTTTTATTCAGAAACTGAAATGAATGAAACTTCGAAAGAAAACCACTGAGAAGAATGGTAAACTATCTTTCCTCCCAGGACAACAGGAAAATCGCTACTTTAATAAGAAGCAAACTTAAACTGGTTGTTATGTTCATTTATGTCTGTATATTATTTCAGAATGCCAAAAATTACTCAAAAACTGTTTCCTGAAGTAAAAAAAAAAACAAACAAACAAACAACCACCAGAAACATTATTCTCATTTCTGCTTAATGCAGTAGCTGCTGGCATGCTATTGCACTTACTAAAATTTATGTTGAGTTCTGTTGATTACACTGAGGAAAAGGATGTATTTTCAAATAGTAAGGGAGGAAATGTTATTGCCAGTGTTTGTGAGTCTCACAGATAGTGGTTAGTGGAAGTCATACGTGTGCCACCTTGGCTTGTTATTGCTACTGGGAGGCTGTGGTATAGCTGTGTGTTGGGAGAAGGATTATCCCAAACCATAATGGATCCCTGGTGGAAAGTTGGGCATTGGGTAAGGAATGAGAATCTGGCTCCAAATATATAAAAGAGAGAGATTACATCACAAACAGTGTATAACCAGTGCAAACATTAGAAGTGCAAGAATTTAAAAAACAAAAAAGAATATTTATGCAAGAATTTAAAAAACAAAAAAGAATATTTAGTTTGTATAAAGCTGAGGTCAATAATATCTGTAATAAAATGGTGCTTATTAAAGCATATTATACACTGGTTAAACAAAAGATTTACTTGTTTATTCTCTGGTTCTTTCCTCTGGAGAATTGGTTTGCTTAAAGAGCAGCTCCAGCTCTTTATGAAAGGGATTATGGGGTTTACTGTCCCAGAATCTGTGTTCACTGGAGGTGAAGGAAGGGGCACACTGAAACTTCACCATCAGAGATGAGAGGATCGCTAATATTGTTCACTTCCTGTTGGCACCACTTCTGCCTTCAAAACGGAGTCCTCTAAATATTGCCTTTGGATAAGGCAGCAAGAAAGGAGGGAGAAATGAAAGTGTTGTTTTGCAAAGGAGCTCTGGAGCTGGGAGTGTCTCTGTGCTGTCATGCTCCCCAGGGAGCAGAGTTATGCCATACAGCCACCAGCCACCACTGCTATGCAAGGAGTGCTCACTTCCAAACCATTAGGAACTGCTTTTTCCTCAGCTTATTTCCTTAGTAAATTAAATTGTAATTGAGTTTTACAGATGGACAGCATCACTTATGTTTGCCTGCTTACATTCATTACTATCTGTTGGTTCAGCTATGAGCCTGGGTCTGGGGAGCAGGCCGGAAAACTTCCTTCTTGCTGTGGCCTGGATGCTTATTCTGGGCCAGGTGAGACATCTGCAATAGGAACTGAGTAGTCAAATGCATCTGAACCCACTCAGCACAGAGAAGCCTGTGGTGATGGAGAATGTCCCTATGTACCTGCCTGTAGCGCAAGGGGAGATTCCTGAGAAGGGCAGGGAACAATGTCTACACTGCAGAAGTGACAGAGAGATCCCATTCTTATAAACCAGGAAGGGTCTGGCTAGTTTATTGCAACTTCGGAAACTACTGGAAATAGATGGATAGAATAAGGACTAGAGAGAAGGAGCTCTTCTCCAGGTAGCCAGAGATGACATTTATTTTTGAGTCTTATAATTTCTTTTGCTTCAAGAAGATGAATTTCACAAGTTTCAAGGATGGTTTGTGGCCTCGTGAAACATATCAATGTTAGCTAGATGTCCTTTTGGGTGCTTTCTCGAGGGCAAACTTTCTGTCAAGTCCAACCAGAGCACCCAACACAGCGTCACTAACAGAGGGGCCACTTCCACCTGGTCAGCTCCCTAGAGCAAGGCATCATCTGTCAGCCAGAAATAGGACTGGTAATGAATGAGTACCCTTCTTTTTTGTCTTTTTTTTAATAGCATCAACAAGACTTCTTTGAAGTCCCTTTAAACACAGGTGTAGATCACATCTGAGTAGATAAACATACAACCACAAGGTCACATAATCATAAGAATTTGCTGTTCATCTGGACAAAGTCATGGGGAAAAGATCTGAGGGAATGGAGATGTTAGATATGAGCTGATATTTCTCTTAATAAAACTGTGCCTACTAAAAATTGGAAGTAGCTGCTAGAAACAGGAAGAGCTGGTGAGGAACAAAATCACCTTTCCCTTGGGAGAGATAGCTGTTGGTTTACACACTGTGTTTTGCTTTGGACTTTGTTGATTCAACTGCTGTGTAGTGTTCAGATGACAGACCTTGAAAGAATTCAAGCAGTGATTTTCAACCTTTCTGAGAAGATTTAGAGAAGCCAGCAATCTGCTGAGACTGTTCCTTCAGTAGTGGGAACTGGATGACCCTTCAGAAACTGAATTTATGCCCAGAAAGAACTGAAAACTGTGACTTAGAGGAATCGGTAGAAAATAAGGTCAAAGCTGAATAAAGTTCTCAAAAGTTACCATTTCTTACTTGCTCGAACCTCTCTCTTGCCTGAGGCCAACTCCATCAGCATTTTCTTGGGACAGTGAAGCTATAAGCAGCATACTGTAAGACTGTTCTGCTGTGTTTAGATGTAAGGAAATACAAGGCTGTCAGTTGCCAAGGCACCTCTGGTGTTCTAATTTGAAGTGTCATTCAGTCTCCTTGAGTTGCTTTGCATTGATATTAAATAAATTAGGAGAAGAATGAGTTTTGAGAACAAAGAGGAATCATTCAGTGGGCTGGAAGAAGGGAAACGTCAGAAGGGGGCACTGGATTTAGAGGACACAGCCTGGACATGCTACCTGGAGCAGATTTGTCTATGTGCAGTGTCCCTCCACCCTCACCTCCCTAAACCTCTCCTTGTTGCACCAAAGCAATTGTCTGTGCAAAGGGTGGACCAGTTTGATTCCTAATGAATCACATAAAAACTGATTTAATGAAGTGTCTCTTGATCTTATGTGTATTACTGGGGCAGGGTTTTTTCCACTTGCCTGGGGCTTTCTGAAAAAGCTCAATTGCTTTTTCACCTCAGTTTGTTTCTAGCTTATTCTCTGAGTATTGGCTCCTAACGAACCTGTCATATTTATTCCCATATCTTTCCACCCCCATCCCTAATTTCTCCTCTTTCCTGGGGTGAAATTTTATCATTTTCTTTACAAGGTAAAAGAGACCAAAAAAAAAAAAAAGAAAAACAAAACAAAAACCAAAACCAAAAAAACAAAACCAAAAAGCCAAACACCCCCCTCCCCAAAAAATAATGAAAAAAAAACCAAACCAGAAAGACTGAACATTTCTGAGAGCTAGCAGGTTCTTTTAATTCTTTCTATTATGACAATATGACAGATTCTTGCACTTCTCTGACTCCCAGTGGAAATAGCATGCTCTGAGGAGACAGAAAAAGGGGTATAAAGACATAAGGCGTTTACTCTTAGCAATGATTTTCTAATGAGAGTTTTTAGTGATGACATTACCAAACTGTTCTCTACAAGAGTTTCCTGGGGGCTTCAGTGTCACTACATGCAACATCAGCCAGGTGACAAGCTCTCACCACCACCCCAGTCACTGCAGAAACAGCATCCTCATCAGGAACAGGTATGCACACTCCTTTTTGACAGAGTGATGGTGAATGCTGAGTGAAGCGAGCAGCACAGCAGCTTTCTTCTAGGTGTTTTGTTTCTAAGATTTTATATCTTTTACTTATTCAGTGCAGGGGACATTAGAAAAGAAAGTTAAAAAAAACTCAAAACCAAACCCAACCCATCCTCATACTGAGGGATTTAAACATTTTTGCAAAGCTTAATTAAACTTCTAAATCTGCATTCTAGACAGTTAAGCATTGCAATAGCTAAGATGAAGCATACAGAAGTCAAGGGACTAATCCAAGGTCACCGACAGAGTCAGGAGTAACCCCTAGGGAGTTCACTGCACTCCTCTGCTGGTGGTAAATCATTGACAATAATCCCAGTCTGGCCAGCAGATTTTCCCCAGGCTGAGACTGGTAAGAGCAGGAAACTTGCTCTGAATCAAAGCTGTCTTTGGCCAGCAGGCAGTCTTTAGCTCCTGATGATAATTGCTCTATGTATTTAATTATCTTATTGTAACCCTTTGCTATCACAACTAGGATAGTGCCAAATTGATTGGGGAAAGACAAGGACAAGCAAGAAAATTTAAATGCAGAAAAAGGATATCTGGATGTGGAAATGGGCCAATGGGGTGTCAATATACCTGTATGAAATACCTTTCCGGTAGCCACATCAGGCAAATAAATGTTTAAATTAAAAAATGCTGGATCCAGATACTTGGAAAAATTGTTTGTAGAAACCAAGCATCCAGTGAGTTTGTTAGAAATCCCCTCCCAGAAGTTTGTTCTTAGTCTGTTAGCAAAAACAACAAAACAGTCTTCATCCTTACACAGATTCAAAGATCTGGTGTAGTTCTACTGTAGGAGGAACCCCTCAAGCAATGTCCCAGCTTGCCCACGGGACTGGAGCACAGGCACCTCCTGAAGTCCTGAAGGAAATGGTGTTATGGTTACCCCTTGGCACTTGGGTTTTGGGAGCTGCTTGCCATTTCAATTTTGGTATGGTTTTTTGTTTGAAAGAGCTTCCAAATTCTATATTGCTTTCTACCTCAATCTTGGAAGTATCAGACTTTCATAGCCTGAGAAACCCATTTTCCATCTAGTTTTACTCATCATGCTTATCATGAACCATAGATTAGCAAGTGATTAAAATTGCACTACAGCAAGTATGTAAGTGTAAATCTGAATGATGCATGATTACTCTGAGCCAGCAGACATGTACAAATAATTGGCCTTTAAAGTTCATTAGTCAGTTTTATTACAAATAGTGCATTTGCATGATGTTTGTAAATTTATGCACCAATGGGCATAAGTGATGACAGCATTCCACTGACTAGGCAAAGTAATTACAAAAAGCACATCCACTATTTGAAATATCAACACGAAACACTTGTTTTAATAATTGGTCATAGTGTTTTAGTCCTGGGAGTGAGATCTGCTAAACTCTTTAGTTACAGCAAGTGGCATAGACAAGCAAAGTGTTCCAACACGCTGAACAATTGCTTCTAAATTGTTTTCACCATTGATTCACCCCCGCACTCAGTGTGTCTTAATAAGAAGTAGAAAGCTTTCGAATTGGGTGCTGATGGATTTACCTTTTCCTTTGGATGCTGAAGAATGTCTCTGTGACTCTTACAAAGGATTTAGCTATATAGTACTATTCTTTATGCATGAATCTAATATGAATTGGAAGATAATTGTCAAGACTGTAGAGGTTATGGTGCCACCAGTACTGATCTGTTCCTCTCTGGGCTTGACGAGAAGACTAGTAATGAAAGTGAAAAGGAAAACACTCAGATTGAAGAACATGGATTAATCTGTTAGTGAGAGAAGCTAAACCCCATCTCCTGGCTGTTTTCCTAGCTATTACAGCTACTTTTAATCAGTGCACATCTACTTTTGCATGTCTAGAAAGTGACCAGGAATGTCTTGGTCAATTAAAAATTAAATAAGATCCATGTGTGATTACACTGAAGTGTTGCATGCCTGTGCACTTCCAGATAAGGACTCCTGCAGCATGTTTTCCATTTCCAGGTTATCCATGATTCCCAGCTAAGGATCCATATACTTTGGGATACCAGAACCAATAGAGTACTATCATCTTAAAGCTGTTTACTCATTGCTTGCTCATCTCAGCTCCAATGTGAGACAATTAACACACCATATGTTGTGCTCTTCATTACCCAGTACATTTGATGGCACTCTTAAATGCTGTGCATGACAGAGAGTTTTATGAGCTTGCATGCAGCTGCATTAATAAAATCTGTGGAGGCAGGTGTGTGTATGTGCAGATATATAGATGTATGCAGGCATGCGTGGCAGTTCAGTTATAGGAATGGTAAACACTCACGGCAGAAACAAACCAATGATGAGTGAACCATAAAAGGTTCAGTTGCGAGAAACTTATGAAGACTTGAAGGGTTCCTTGAAAGCAGATTACATGCTCCTAAGATTTCCATTATTTCACTATAATGAAAAAAATTCTCTCATTAGGTTAAAGATACAGTAACATTCTGCACTGTGTAGAAAATATCTTACATTATCAAACAAAATACAGCCCTTCCAGTTAAATTGCTTCATTACTTATATTCATTAAAATTTGAATTTTAATGCAAAAACTTTCCAAAACCTGGAAACATGAGCTTCAAGTGTAAATTCATTAACTTGTGATAATAGCAAAAATCTGGGAGCAAGTAGTCTGTGCTAGATTTTGTTTTCTTCTTGCCATGTGCTCAACTGTTACATACACTGTAACAAATAATAGAGGTGCAAGGCATAAAT
The DNA here is from genome assembly GCF_000696875.1 of Nestor notabilis. Taxonomy (NCBI): domain Eukaryota; kingdom Metazoa; phylum Chordata; class Aves; order Psittaciformes; family Psittacidae; genus Nestor; species Nestor notabilis. The sequence continues at coordinate 5,902 of NW_009918176.1, read as the reverse complement.
GCCACCTCATTGCACTGCAAAGCATTTATCAAGTCAAGTGAATGAGGTGGTGTTCACTACGTGGCACCCCAAAAGTTTCCTCTGTCACTTGAAGTGATTGTCATTGAGATAGTTTCTTGTCCATTGGTGCCGTGACTAATGAAGACACTCTGCAGTGCAAGTAGAACCTGATCTTTTCAGGTCTTCTTCTTAATCAAACTACTGCTTAGCCACATATGCTCCAAGTAGCAAATGAAGTCTCAGTACCCCAAATATAGAAATGATGGAAATGTCCTGGGCAGGGTGATGCAGTACTTATGGATCACAGTGTGGACAGCTGCACTGTGTTGCAGAAGGGTTGATAAATTGATGTTTAAACCTGATGATCATTCAATTCCACTATCAAAGTGGGATACAGAAAAAGGATGCTGTCTCTTTTACAGAAGGAAATGCTTTACTTGGGCATGAGCCATGACTGTTTTGGCTAAAGGATGACATTACATATTACTGTACATTTTGTGTTTTCACCACAAGGGAACAGATGAGTATCTGAGCAGATACAAACACAGCTGAAAAATGCAGGCTCTCATTTCGTATGCTTTGAGTGTATTCACTGTGTAATAATCATAAGTAAGGAAAATCTTCTGCCTCTTTTACCTTACAAGGCTTTTCAGAAGCGTGGACTTGTTTTAAGTGCATGGAAGCTTTTATTATAGGAAAAAATGGTATAGATACATTCAATCATTTCAAGCTGATATTGAAATTATAACCTCTTAAGTTATTAACAAAATCCTCTTTGCAAATTTGCTATTGCTTTTTGTGTTTTTCTCATGCTTTTACAGTAGGCTGCTCTGCTCAGTTGATTCTCATATGTAGTAGGTGTTTTCTGATGTTAGCTTTTCAGTAGGGGGAAAGACTCTCCTTCCCTCTCCAGATGAGGGAATTTGTCTTCTGAAAGCACAATGAGCATCATAAACTCATTTATTGCATTGATTTATTTTTATCAGAGTAGAACTGAATTTCTGCAGTGTAGGTGATTGTTTGGGTATTCTTTGGTTTTCTTTCTTCCTTGCATTTTTTTTTCTTTTTTTTTTTTTTTTTAGGAAAACATTCTCTAAAAAGTATCTTCAAGGAAGCCATCAGCTATAAGAAGAAAAAAAGTCATTAGAGGGACATGTTTTGACTATCCAAAGGTTAGACATTTTGGACAGTTTGTGAAGGCTGCATTTTGTCACAGAAACCTTCTTTTATATACACCGATCTGTTTAAGAAGTCTTTTCTTATGAAATGGGTCATACACTGGTATGATGCCTGAAAGGCAAAGTCAATATTTGTTGATAGAATATGAACAATGAATTAGCCCACTAAAAATTATTTCTGTGAAATACTTTGACCACTAGTTGTAGCATTCCCGATAGATTTAGATACAATTTTTTCTCTTCATGCAGTCTGCAGCACACTTTATTTCCCACCATGCAATAACCCTAAAATAGGTTGTTTATCTGAATGGATACTTAGCTTTCTCAGGGAACCAGCTCTTTTCCATATAACTCTTTTATAAACAGCCAGTGCTAGCAAATAAAAGAGCTTCATTTACTGCTATCATCCCAGTTTAAGGGAGCTTTTAATGTCTTCACACTTGCCCTATGAAGACTATCAGAAATTTTCAAAGCCATAAGCTGCTTTACCTTTACCTGTCAAAATGAAAACAAACACACAAATCCTTTTTTAGTAACTTTACTTTAATTTCCAAATAAAACCCTGGTGTATGTTACATTTCCAATTGCCTTAATTGTAACTGTTAGACAGGCAGTCCCTTTGTATCACTTGCCCTCAGCCTTTTTAGAGCATTAGACTGTGTGGCAGTTCACTGTGCCCTGGCCAAGGCATCTAGGACAATTGATGGGACTGCCAGACCTAAAATAAAACAACCACCCTGTAACCTTGCTTTGGACAGAAAACTAAAGCAAAGGAAATTTGGTTTTCTTTTCCTTGAAGACTTCAATTTGAGGTGAAAGGCTGGGGAGAGGAGGTAGGGATGGAAAGAGAAGTAGGGAGCTGCAAGTCCAAACCCAGTGCCTAGACCTTACGTGCATCCTGCAGCAGGGAGAGCTCTATCATCTCAGCAGATACACCCTTGATCTTGCTACAACCAATGTCCTATAGTATTTCAAGTTCACATCATACTACTTCATTCTAATGTTATGCAGATTCTTTCTTTTTTTTAATTGTAAATGAAGTTTATTTATAGTGACTACACACACACAAAAACCTCAGTATTGTTTCAGATTTTTTTTTTGTAACTGCCTGTGCTGTTGTTCAGAAAACCCTGTAGGAACAGACGGGGAACCACTGGGCCTGGCTCCAGACTTGGCAGCCTGGTTATTAAGGAGTGAAGGAAGGTTTTTAACAAACTTCAATAAACAGTTGCTTTAGTTAATAGTCCAAGTCTTGATTATTCACCCTATTGTGACTTACACTGATTTCAGGGAGGGTTGTATTATATCCAGACTGAAGGCAGCAGGTTATGTTTCTGTTGAACTCAACAAAAGGTGAATTGTGCGCTTGTAGTACAGTTGCTTTGAATAGAATCTGGACCCATATGTTGAAACTGTTCTGGTCTCTAATTAGAGACTAGTGTCTCTGCACTGCACACTGAGCTATTTCGAGGCAGTGAGAATGCCACAGCAGGGAGTGTACTTGGAGAGTTGGTACTGAAGGCCTTGTTACACCCTACATTAAATATATGTGAGTAACTGTGAAAGCTTCAACTTCACCTGAAACTGTTCCTTTCTTTTTTTAGTTTTTTTTCTCTGTTGGGCAAAAAAGCCCCAAATTTTTTCAGTCACTAAGTCTTGTGTCGGGTTGAATGGAACAGAGGAAGTTTTAAAGCTCATTTAACTCCTCTTTGAAATAAAGGAAATAAAATGGAGGAACAGGATAAAATTCTCAAGGACATTTAGGTGCTGCTAACAGAAGAGCAATTAATTGTGCTTATGTTTTTGTCTAGATAGCAGGAGCCACTGCTCCATATTTTCTGTCTTCCAGAAAAATAGTTACCCTTCCTGCTTTCTCTGTCCCTGCAGTCACATGCACAGACTTTAATGTGGGTCATTTGCAAATAGAGACGATATCATGGCTTCTGACTATTCATAGAACTGGTAAATATCTTCTAGTCTGACTTCCTGACTGTAATGGGCTACTTCAAGCTACTAGGACTCTACAGGCCCCAATTAAGCAAGACTTTCGTAAGTATACCCTTTAGAATATATTTAGTTTGGATCTGAAGCCATTATGTGAAAATTCATCTTGTCATTTCTAGTCACCAAGGGGATTCCAGTTCAGGCTGCAGTCAGACGCAGAGTCCAGAGAGTACTTCCTCTCATGTACCTCCAAACTTGACAAAGTATTCAGGACTACCCTAATGTGATCTTTATATTAGATTGCTAATGTTATTTGAGCTAAATAGCAAGGGATCAAATTGTTTCAACAGTGATAACTATTAAAAAAGACTGCAATTAATTTTAAATTTTAATTCATCAGGGTTAAACCAAGAATTTCTGGCTATTATCAAGCCTTTTGCTGAATAGATTAAAGAACATTTCAGTACTTAGCTTTACAGGAGCAAAATATCACTTCTACAAAATATCTAGCTTTCTTTCAGTCTTCATTTTGAGAAATAAGTAAACAATTTTATATAGGCAAGCTGCTCAATACTTGAAATACTCTGGCTGTGTAAGTTAAGATGATGTAGACTAATATGCCGTTTTGAAGATAGCCCTCTGATTGACACCACCTGCTATGTCAGTTCACAGAATAGTGGTGGTGTGCAAAAACCAGGTTACTCATGGAGATATTAATCTGGAAGATCTGCTCCAGTACATATGAAATGTGTTCTACCTCTTTATGGGGACATCAGGTTCAAACTGGTCCTTCAGACACCTTCAAATTACATGAACATTAAGGATACTTTAGGAAATCTTCTTAAATCTAATCCTAAGTAAAACCCAGGAAGGTTATTACAGAGGTAGGGGCATTGGAATGAACTACTTTGATTTACTGACCCACCACTGTGATCCTGAATTACTCATCACAAAAACCATTGCTTTTTGTGGCTTTTGTAGTTTTTCTGTATATCTTCTCGAGCTTTCAGTATCCTTCTTAGCCCTAGAAAGCAAGGCAAGATAAGACACAAAGAAGTGATGTATAGGCTCCTATCATACTCAAACCCAGGATCGGTTACATCTGAACAAATGTACCAGTGGTTGTTTAATCATTGTTTTGGTTTGCACTTTTGTTTGGGTTTTCTTTTTTTTTTTTTCCCAACTTGAACAGTGAGGAAGTTTCCATAATCTCATACAGATAAGAAACAAGGTCAGAACTGTCTTGTTCATTCCAGTACTTATCCTTCTAATCCTAGTTCTTTCTCCTTTCGCTATTCAGGGCATTATACAGTCCATTTAGCTATACCTGTCACTGTTTTGTACTAGGAGATTGTGTTGAATTTTTATCCACTGCTTCACTGGTCTTCACTTTGTTTGTCCTAATCTGCAGGTAGAGCCTGCAGAAAGGGTATTTTATTAGAAGAGACCAAAGTTACCTCACTATGCAGGTTCCTACATTGTCAGTCTGCCCTTACTCCTGTTCTACACCTCATGTTGTGCCATCAATTAATTTTCCTGAAACAACCGTTTTTAGCAACCATCAGATGCTTGATAAAAAAGTTCAATACTGTGTGACAGAGGACCACTCCATGCAGTTTATCTTGAAGAGACACAGTCAAAGAGTGTCTACTCATTACAGTCTTTAAGTTTCTTGTTTTAGAAAATTGCATTTCTTATGAAAGAAGTAGCATAATTTATTTGTGTTTTTTTCCTGTATACCAAAGTTTACAAATGTGACTAGAAGTCTGCTTCTTTTTAAAAACATAACACAATGTGAAAGCTATCTTCTTTAGACAGTTACCTGCTTACATATGGACTAAAGCTTATATAAAGGGCAAATTTCATTTAAAATTAAAATGCACAGATAACGTTTTCCTTCTTCTTGTTAACAGGTCTAACATAATCATCAGACTTTGTCAAGATGTTTTAACACAGTGATCCTGATATTCCCCTTGTGAAACCTGTAGTGGTAAAAGTTCTGCATCTCTCGTCTTCATCATTGCCTTTCTAAGTCCTCTAATCATTTGGGGTTTTTTTTGTTGTTGTTGTTGGTTTTTTATTGTGGGGGGTTTTTTTTTGGGTTTTTTTTTTTTGTAATTTTAGATTTTGTAGACTGTTTACCACTATTCTGCACTTCAGTGTTCTGCCAGGGTTACCCTGTGTGTCTCAATCTGCTGATGGCAAGAAATGAAGAAAATTCGTTGTTCAGCAATGCAACTTATTTTGCTCCCTGCATTTCCACCGGAAGAGTTCTGTTTTAAGTGCTGTGCCTCTTGCACAGTTGCAAGATGAATTTAGATAAACAAAATACAACCGAAGTTCGTGATCTTTTCTTATTTTCCTTTATCTTTCTCTCTCTTGTCATTTGAATCAAAATTCCTGGAGGTAGTCTAATTCCTGGAATACTTAAGTTAGCTTGTGTTTAGTTTCCTTTTTCATAGAAGTCATTTGGCTTTCCATGATCTTACAGCAATAACTGGAAGTGATACTGAATCATCTCTGCCCAAGCCTATAGTAAGGGAATTACATTTAATTACAAGCTGTTATCCATAAATATAGAATCATAGAATCATAGAATAGTTAAGGTTGGAAAAGACCTTAAGATCAGCTACTTCAAACCCCCCTGATGTGAGCAGGGACACCACACACTAAAATATGTCGCACAAGGCTCTGTCCAACCTGGCCTTGAACACCGCCAGGGTTGGAGCATTCACAACTTCCTTGGGCAACCCATTCCAGTGCCTCACCACCCTCACTGT
>NW_009918175.1:4829-16616 GCF_000696875.1 Nestor notabilis | reverse complement strand
GCTTTTATATATATATCCCTCTCATATCCTCTCACTTCACAGGCACTTAGGAGGAGGAAGAAAGCAGCTCTGTTCAGGTACCTTGTTTAGAACGAAAAAGACAAGTTTTACACAGTTCCAGAAATCCACAAGTTGTTTAAACACAGTCAAGTACATTACTTAAGCTACTGCACAAATGTCCATCTTTTAACATACACAAAGAACTGAGATGCAGGGTGCACACAAACCAGGCTCCCAGGACAGCTGTGGATACCCGCAGCGGATACACCAGGGGGGCCCAGGCTCTCCCACCTCCCAAGCCAGCAGGAGCTGCTCGCTGCAGCTCCCCAAAGACTGGAGCAATGCAAACTCTTTTACAAAATAAACACAGCCACATCAGTAACACTTTCTACCTCTCTACTGCCCAATAATATTCTTCCTGTAGCTTGCTCATAAAATAAATCTGTCAGGATACTATATGAGATTACCTATATATTTAAATGATGATCTTGGCTTATGATTACATTATCACTGCGGTTCAGGGTACGTGCTGTGGGGAAGGCAGTCCAATCCTAGGAGAGTATTATTTTCGAGTGACTTTTATTGTCCATTATCTTACACCATTTCTGTCACGGCTATGATGTCTGGTAGGAATAGTTCACAACAGAAATATCTTTGTCGTTAGTATTCTCATTGCAATTTAGTCAGATCAACCTTTAAATCTCATCCATCATACTGAAGAGCTTTGGCAAAGCACGCGCAGTAATATATGCTTCCATGCAAAACCTAATTACAGACTAGGTTAAAAAGCCTAGCCCATTCCTTCTGCAGTGCAAGGTGACAGGAAATCCTGAGCTTCCCTTGGTTTCTCACTCTCCCTTTTTGCTGGTGAAGTGCATAACCCATTCATTACAGCAGACTGATTCTGTCTGGCACATGACAAACTTACTTGAACCTAACAATTAAACTTCTGACAGCGTTTCCAAAAGCAGAGAGTATTTACTGTAAATGCTTGACAATTTTTTCCTCTCTGCTCATCTCTCTCAACAGTCACCTTATGATGACTGGAAATTACCATAAGCAAATAGCAGCCTAACATCCAAAAAACCCCTCATGTTAATGTGAAATACACACCTGCCAACACTGAAAATAAATATGAATATGAATGTTAAAGGAGACAACATGAGGAATGCCACTGAAATGCATGAGACAGGAGAGAACACTGCAAGAGCACAGTTAAATAATACAATTCAATAAAGAATTGCTCAGAAAGAGCTGCCTAAACAACGCAGCGCTGGCCAGTGGCTGCCTACAACCACCAGCCCTGCAGAGGAAGGACCAAATTCAAGTTAGTGTGTTATCCAATATAACTTTACGCATCCTCGTTGACATAAGCTCTAAACGGCAAATGAAAACTGGCCGCAATCAGTTTTGCCAGCCTTTAAGATCAGGAAAGCTTTAAAGGGCCCTGGATCTAGTAGTAAAAGTAATAAAAGCATCAGTACCAAACACAATTAAAGACAATAGTTGTGTTGCAAACTAAGAGTTTCTTTATTGGTATTTTTAAGTACCAAGACCCCCATCTGTGTTCTTTAACTCAACCCTTATTTGAGTTTCATTTAGCAGATGGGTATTTTTGCAAACTTTCAGAAGCACATCCTCATCCAAGTTTTAATAACTTGTATTAACAGAAGTTACAAATACCCAAACTACGAAAGTAACCTCACTGTAATACAAAAATATATTTATGCATTTATATATTCAAGATTTTCCAAGTAGCTGCTGCCCAATCAAAATGCAGAAACCAAGTCACAGCCCTCAGTGAAAACTGCACCTGCAATTTATAAACCCCTAAAAAGGACAAGGATGTTTGTAACAAATCAACCATGGAGCAGAAGATGGTGTTTTAACCACACTGTCCATTTTACACCTGAAAGTAGCTCTTGTTGGGTTTGTGTTAGGACTTTGTGCACAGATTTTGTCAAGACTTTGTGCAAACTACATTTCAACAGCCAGCAACAGAGTGCTGGCTTCTCAAAGACTAGCTGAGAATGTTTCAGTAAAATGGCTGAAAAGCCCTAGAGCTTTTTCATACTATGTCAACAACTGATATTCATTAAACAAATGCTGTGACAGACACTGTAATTCACTGTTCCATACCTAGAAGCAAAATGACATTAAGTCAACTATTTAAAGCTCTTCAGAGGCACATCACTGTAGATGTCAATAAAACAAATGCTTCCTGCCAATAATTAAGTATCTGTGTCAAGCTTCCCACTCTCAAATCACTCTCTACATCCAGCTCCATATTTTCATTTTAAGCAAGCCAGATTATCTCAAATACTCTGTATTCTATCTAGCTGGGGACAAATGTAGGAAAATTACTTGAAACTTGCAAGGTCTGACAGTGTTCTCCCTCCCTGACTGTATTACTATGCCTGAAGATGCTATGTGAGTTTATTCAGTACTTTCGATAGAACGTTTCTTATGCCCATTACTTTCACCAGTTCTCACCACAACCAGGAAGGCAGGTAGCCGCCTTCTAACTTTGGTTTAAAATGGTTTCAGCTGAGTTAAGTGTTGGGTTTGTGGGGGTTTTCCTATGTTATAGTATCAGCTCTCTAGAACTTTCTCCCAAATCAAGAGACAACTGTTTGCAAAAGTCTGCTGAATACAGTTTAGATGCCATGTAGCTCAATCAATCTATTGCAAGGGATGATTTCACATGGCTTCTATTAAGCAGTCCTAGGACCAGTGCCAAAAGTACTTGATGATTTATAATTATGACTAAGTAATCAATATGGTAAGGTAAATATTCCTTTTCACCAGCCTAACTGGACTATTCCCACCTCTTATTTCACTGCACAGAATTCCCTAGTGCAACACTACATGTAAGTATTTGTGTACAATGTTTGTGTGAGATGTAGATGAATATCAAATACACATTCACATCCAAAATTGAGGATGGATAACAGTCAGTGGCATTTAACCTGACAATGGTTCCTTTGAAGAGAGAGGATACTGGTAACACAGCACAGCAACAGCAGGCTGCATTCTTCCCCAACTAGTTTCACTTACGTACGTTTCAGATAAAGTAAAAGCCAACATACCTTAATATACATCCTTTTAGTTGCAATCTTGAGCTTTCCAAATGTAGTCACTATATTCATTTTTACAACTCTTGAAACATTAGAGAGAGACCTCTCAGGCCACTACTGGTGCTAATGAAACACATGTTAAAAATAAACACATACTAAATCTACCTGGAATGTTACTGTATTGCTTACCAAGCGTGCAGCAACATGCTCACCTTTTAATCCATAATGCAATAAAGCTTTCAAGCCTGAAGCCAAATTATTTAAGAACATTTCTGTTATCCTTCTCAGAATTCATTAATTTTGATGAAGGAAAGATTAAATATAGGTTGGAAATATATTCATAACGTGAATGTTCACAGAAACTGCCAGACATTTTCACATCATTAAATCATAATTGAAATAAGCAACATCACATGCAGCTATGAAACATGTGCTGCCTGTACCAGTAATGTCAACTTCATTACCCTGCTGGCTCTACCATCTCCTTCACTCATCAAGGGAACAACCAGCCACTTGCCTGTAAGTAAGCAAACTTTCTTTACTACCAGCGAGCTGACAATCTACATGTGAAATAGAGTTTCCACTATCAACATCTGAAGAGTCCTTGTTTAAAAAAAAAGAGCAAAAAAAAATCAGGTAATAGAGAAGACTGACTGTTCCCAACCTATGGTGAAAAGATCCAGTTTAAACCAATTCCTAAAATAAGTTTCTACCCACACACACAATCAAGAATTTAAACTACTTCCACAGCTTGCTCCCACTGAGACAGCTTTAGCAACCAGCCATCTCAAACAAGAGCACAGGCAAATGGACCATCTTAAGCCAGTAAGACAAAAACAGAAATAACATGCAAAAGTATGAGAAAAAAGTAAGCAAGTCCTGCTGCTACAGCCCCAAACCCCCCATGTGGGAACTGTTCAGCCTGGTCTGTTCTCAGAAAGCTTAACAAACTTACGACCTTAAATCCTAACAAAGTTTTTATAAATACATGTGTGACTGGAAACACCACCATTAGCACTAATAAATACCTTTTTATTAGCACGCTTCCAAGCACCTGACCAATAATAAGCAAACCTCTATCTCTAATGTTTCAAAGGTCATAAAAATGAATATAGTGACTACATTTGGAAAGCTCAAGATTGCAACTAGAAGATACTTCTGAAATGTTACTGGAATTTCTCAAATGGTTGAGGAAAGCTTAAGCTGGCCAAAGAAAAAGAGCAAGCCCGTGTCTGATGGGCTCAGAATCCATAAAACCTGCTGTAACCACTCTGTTCATGCAGTTTGTCTCTACAGCCATTAATGTGAGTCTTCATAGCCAACATATCTGTCTCAAATACAGGGAAAAGGAACGCAGGAAGATATGGATATCTGCATCTATATAAATAGATATATGTTCACCCAACTTCAAAACATCAGAACAACAGCTTGAAGTATTTACATTTCTCATAATCATAAGCAAGAGGAAATGATGTTGAGAATTACGCAGCCCAGCCAACCTAAAGGTTCATATGATTCAAATCCAAAGGTGACTTCAAAACCACCTCATAAAACCCTATGCAAAGCTTCCAAGCAGCCAGATGCTCACATTCAGGAAGAGCTTGTGCGGCATCTGGATCCTACAAGTAACAGCCAAAAGGAAGCAGAAAACTCTTCCCCATGTAAAAAGACTTAACATTTTTCTACTTACAAAAATAGTTACATGAGAAATAGGTTGGTATTTTTTCAGCCTCAAAATATGCTAAATAAGACTGTATTATCAATATTCCTACAATGTGTCTTATCTACACTAAACAGTCTGCTTCCCTACATGTTCCTGAGTATCTGGAACTAATGGCACCAGTATTCCAAGAATTACTGTGTCTGTTTAGCGCATATCCACACTTCTATAACACTATATGTGACACATCTCCACCTCCTTTCCCACATGGGCACAGTTTTCCTTAAAGAACAAGACTCATTCAAGAGTGTCTTGCAAATCAAGGCTATGGGGTACAACAAAAAAAACCCTGTTCTTTATGAAGTCTGCATAGCTACTTTTATTACTTATGCTGATGACAGACAGGGTTAATGAAGTTCTTGAGAAAACTCTCCCCTTCCTGGGCTAAATGCCCAAATTCTTTCAGGATTCACAAGACTTGTCTATTTAAATTGGGTCCAACTTTTTTCCCCCCCTACAGAAAGGACTGCACAGAATGTTCTGAAGAGAAACTGGGAACTAACCTTTTAAGAAAATTATAACTAAATGTACAAGCTCTGTGTAAGAGACAAATCACACTTCACACCACATTCTGCCCTCTATGAAACAGTTTTCTATTATTCTAATAAGCTTCAATATTGAAACGTAAACTCACCATATCACATTATTAAAACCCATAAGCTCACTCATGCAAACAAAAATCTATCCTGCCCACCCTGCGTTTCTTTCCCAACCTCCCCTGATTGCCAAGACACCGCATGGATCTCAGACTAATACTGTGCTGTTAGAACACAAATTTGCCTATTTGAGGGAGCAGAAAGATTACACTTTACTTACCAAAACAACAGCTCCACAGTTTCACTTCCAGTTTTCTGTCTGAGAAATCCCTGCTCTATAACACACAATGTTTTTCAGATATTCCCAGCTCCACAGCAATATTCTGATGAGACATGAAGCAGTTTCTCACAATACGGGCACAAGAGATTGGCAGAGTGGAGAAGACTTGCCCTGCCCTGGTCTCTCCTCTGCCCTAAAACTGAGGTCCATCTCACAGTGCAGATACTACACAGTCCTTCAGATATTAATAAAAAAAACACTTGTGCCAGAGAGCATGAAAACGAAGAGTTAACAAACGTCTGCAAAGGCTTTATATTATGTTTTCAAAATGCAGCATCTGTTCCATCCGCCACCAGATACCTTCCCATCAGCCACAGCCATGACGAGAAGTACTTAGGGTTAAAGTGCTAATGCAATTAAAAGAAAGAAACAAAAAAGTCCAGCTGAGGCACAGGATGCAATTTAGCTTTCAACAATCCATGAACTAAGTAAAATGTAATTTTCCAACCATCTCAAATTACCAGTTTTTGAGAGTAATTATGCAGAACACAGCTGAAAATATCTACCATGGACCAGTTCATCAGCATTCAAAGACAACTGTTTACCACCAGATACTTGCACAAACACAAAGGTTTGTTTCAGAAAAGAAACACAAATATTTACAGCATTTCAAAATAAGATACAACATGTTTTAGTAATATTAATGCAAATTTTGTTGACACCTTATTAAATACCTGTGAATAACACACTACTAATCAGTAGAAATCATTTTAAGTCCAGCAAAATCCACACACAGCTATCCCAGACCAGGGAAGCAGCAAAGCAAGAGCAAAACCAGAAAAATCAACACTAAAGAGCAGTGACAGCAAAGGATCAAACTGACCTAATGTAAAACTGAGCAGCTTCAAGAACTAGGAGGAAAATATAACTGAATAGTGATGTAGCAATTTCTTTGGAAATGAATGAATTGCTGTATTAAGTGTCCAGACTCGACTGGAGTCAAAGATGGAGCCAAACAGAACAGGCCTGTCCTGACGCCACACTCTGCTCTAACCCCTAGACAGTATCACAAAATAAATGTGGATCACCACAGTGATGTCAGCAGGATCCTGCAGGGATTTGTAGGTATTTGGAAAGCGAAAGGTGTGTGTGGGCAAGGTTTCTATAAAAACAACAAAGGCGTTTCAGCAGCACACATTCCTGTGAGTGAACAGAGTTCCCACACTACGATCAAGAGCTGCATAACAGCTTGTTTTAAAAGAGTAAATGTGTGGAAAAGGGGAACATGCAGAAGAAAAATAAGTTACTTAAATAAACAGAACGTATTTATTAATGAATATGCACCATCTACCAATTGGCTGACAGACAACTTCAGATCAAACCAAGGCACAAGAGAACTGTATCCAAGCCCCAGAAAGGCAAACCCTTAGTGTAGGGAGGCAGAGGCAGGACTACACCATCCCGTTTTAGAAGTCAAACCTGACATTTAAAACATGGGAGGTGGCAAGGGGAATTGCTTCAGCACAGCTGGTAACCCCAGCTCCACTGCATGATAACTCACTCCCTGAAGAGCTTACAGTCTTAACCAAGCCAAAAGCCCACTTAGTAAAATGATAGTTGGTCTATGGAAGAACCTGCCACATGCTCCCAGCAAAGCGTACAACCACATACACACAAGCACCAGTATCTCATGCTATGGGAACTGCATGAAGGAGAAACTACGGACAACAGCAACTGAGCCCAGAGAGGAATTAATTTCACATTGCATGCATGAACAAAAGCCGCCCTGGTTACTACTGCTGCCTCATGAGTTAAGAGTAGATAGAAATTTAACCATAATCCTGTACAACAAATTAGAGATGGTTTCCAAAGGGAAACTATATTCCCCACATTATCCAAATGCTTTTATCAAATTCATTAGTGCCATCTATGTCACCAAAACAGTGAGCAAGCTGGCACTCAGCTGTCCCCAGTTCCAGATGGATAATAAGACAGCATGTGACTTCAGCAAAGTCTGGTAAGACGCATGATGAATGATTCACTTCAAACTTGACTTCCTTTGGAGCACCAGATGCAAACAGGTTGTTTAAAAACACATACAACATGCTCATCTGCCAACCCAGGCTTCACTTTCTGTTAAGCTTTTCCAGCTGACCAACTCCCCACACACCAGCCGGAGCACAAACACTGCCAGATTCTCCTGCTAGTCCCACAAACCCTGAAATAGAGCTGCCAAAAGGCAGAGGGGCACCTCAGGGACCCATGCTATGGCCATGCTGTGTGGGAGAAAAGATGCCAGCACAAAGCTCCCCTAAAGAGCTGCCTTTAGCAAAATGTAAAACCAAATACTCCAAAAACCAAAAAGGTGTGCCCAGATGTGGATAAGGTGACTAGGAGAGGATGGCCCAAGCAGTGCCGAGATACTGGTTTTCATTGCCTTCTTATTGACAGACTGAATGATGCTGAGGCAGTAAACATTTGACTTTCCTCTTCTGAAAATAAAGCTCATTTCCTTCATTACCCCTTTGACGTTTTTCTAATCCATAAGTACACAGAATATTGAAGGGGTTTATGGAAAACCAAGAACAAACATCCCACAAACGGACAACAAACATGACACATAGTGTGATGTGCTTACAAAACCACCAGCTCTAAATAAACCCTGGCTGAATCTTTGGAAGCAATATGCACTTCATTGAGAGTGACAATGTACAGCACATTATACCTAAAATACTACAAGGTCTGTTTGCACATGGGAATGAATCAGGGTTTACCCCTGGGAAGAAAGAAAAGTGCAACTAGAACTGGGCCCCTTCAGGGACTTATTAGATCCTCAAAAAGCCATCACAGATGCTGAAACGTGCTTTTGCAGCAGAAGCTTCACACTTCAGCATTCACAGATAACAAAAAGAAGAGGCTGCAGCACTAGACTGTTAAGCATCTCTGGCCTTATCTACCTTAGGCTTCCCAGAAAATTCCTACCATCCTGCTATTTCCTAAAGCTCCGGGCCACATGAGCAACGATGGATCCTTCCCAAACCCAGGGTTGCCGTGTCACCAGCAATTTTCTTGACTACACATACCCCTCTCCCACCCTACAGCTCCAAACTTTTTCTCAATGAGTAAAATGCCATGGAAAGAGGGCATGCCCCATTGCTCCACAAGGATCGCCACCATAAGGTTGCAGTGCTGTGGTAATGTGATAAAACGAGCAACAAGAAAGGCAATTTCAAGAAGAAAAACTCCACTGCTGGGAGATGACTTCATTCTCTTCCATAGGCCAAGTGAAAACCCAGGAAGTCAGAGCGGATTTTCACTTTAAGATGGACAACTACAGGGAGAATATAAAAATCACGTCAGCCACCTCTCCCTACTACACGGTCAAGTCCTCCCTTGGAGGGTTGTGTGCTCACAACACAACAAAGTATTTTGACTTACAGTCATCAGCTTCACCTCTAGACAATCAAGAACATTTAAACACTATTTGCAGCAGCTTTGACTTAAGTAGTTGCAAGTTGATTAACAGCCTTTCCTTCAGAAAGAATTGCTGCAAGCTTTCCCTCACCCTGCATTCGTGATGAAGCATCAAAGCCAAAGTAAGTCATCATAGTGGCTTTAAAGTGACTATGATGCAAACCAGGGAGACTAAAAGAAATCCCAATAAATAAGTCACAGAGTAAGTTATTGCATACTTTAATATACAAAGAACTAAGAGCAAACACAGGTAAAGAACCATACCCACCACTGTTTACCCTTGAATGGTAAAGTTCTTACAACTGACATAATGTTATAAATTGAGTAATTGACCCGCGAGGAAGTAATGAGCTCAAGAGAGTTAAAAATTACCCTATAAATACCATAAAGATTAACAGATTTGTAATACCCACCCAAGAAGCGCTTACTCTAAGTAGAATGATTATGAAAACACAGCAAGAATATTTACTACATAGTACCGAGTTCAGTATATACAGACTGCCACAAAAGGCAGCGCTGGCTCTTAATATAGTGACAGCTGAAAGTCACCACTTAGGTTTCCCAGCTGATTAAAGGGTAGCAAAGACACCGAGTTGTGACTTATTTGATTTTCTGGAATACACTCATATATTTCTTTAAAACCTTTTTAAGCTTGTTTAGGGGGTTATTTTGTTCCAGCTAAACGTTTCTGAGACTTCCCGTTTTGCACAACTCTGACAGAAGAGCTAAAGAAATACTGACAACATGGAAGAATGAAAGCAGAACATCCATGAACAAAAGAGGAGGAAATTTTTGTGTCTATGTTTGTTGATATCTATTCTATCTTGAGACCCTACTCTTGGAAGAAAGGAATCTTCATATATCCACAGCTTTTCTCCCCCTCTCCTCACTGTAATGGCGTATGTATGCCCATAGAATCAGAACCCACCACAAACCCTCCAAGACAGGCTTGACCTTCAGAGTCTTCCTAAGCAAGAAGCAAAATGTTCCGACAAGAAGAAAGTGCATTCCTTTTCAGGCCAGCAGAGACAAGTGTCCACAAGGTTAAGAGCAGGACAGAGACTTAAAACTGAAATTCCTGAAAGGAATTGTATTGAATGTACTGTGAAGTTGCAGCCCATCCTGTAGGTCAACATTCCCCAATTATCACACCATCTGCAGTGATTTTGATCTCCAATTCCACAGTTTAAAAATCACCAGGTTAAGAAAAAAGTTACTCTCCCATGTAAGAGAGGACAGTTGGCTCTAAGCAAAGAAATATTGGAACTTGTATTATCTATCCTGCACCACTTGAACCAGTGGACAGTGGCTGCCTCAAGTGAGTGCCAACGAGCAACAAGTATGGACTCAACAGCTTGAGCTGTGCTACCTCCCAGCACATCAGCTCTCAGAGGGAACAATCCCAACTATCCAGCACCCGCTCTCCCTGTCAGCATGGACTTAAAGCTCAGCTTCATGCACGTCATGAGTTTTCAACAGGCTGGTGGATCTTTCCCGCCTTGCAGCAAGTGGGCTTCTCAAAGACCCAGCGACAAAAGTAACTGGAGAACAGGCTCTGTCACTGAACTCTGCAAAAGGAAAGACTTGCAAATCCTCCCCAGGGTGTGGAGCAACACCTGCTCCGTCAGCAGGCTGGGCTGGGTGCAGGGTCACAGCCCTTATCAGTTTGGTTTTTGACCACTAACGCACTAGGTGAGGTGACTGTGATTCACTTGGACATAGTGCATGGAGGAGAAGGATGGCGAAAGTATCCCTGATATTGACAGCATAAACATTTCTGGGGAATCCCACCCAGATCAAATACCAAAGGATGTTTTGGGCCCAAAAGGTGGGATGCTGCATTGAAATGACACACCGAGACCACCCCAGGAAGGTCCCTCAGCTGTCTCTTGGCAATGCTGAAATGCATATCTGGGGATGCACGGGCCAGGCTGTTGACAGCCATTCATCTTTTACATAGCTGAGGCAGCACAAAACGTTATCACCCCCCTTCCTCCACAAAGGGGAATCTCTGCCCTTGTCTCTAGCACTGCCACACTCAGGTTTATTACCCTTGATTCCCCAGGCTGGTTTATAAGAGGCTTAAGCTCATCGAACTAGCATTGCCTGAAATAAGCACTCCCATACATAGTCCTGCCACCAGCAGTATGAGATTGGAGCCATGTCCTTCCCCTAACTAGAAGGCCTATTTCCAAAAGGGGTTCTGGAACAGCCTCAGCAGCATCTCCATGCTTGGAAAAACAACATTTCCAGACAATTTCCAAATGATGTTACACAAACCACCCACCCACTGAATTAAAAGAAGCATGTTACATATTATATTGAGATAAATCAATTCAGAGGTGCAGCCACATTTTAAAGACATGGAGAACCGAAACATGTATGGACCACTGCACCTGCCAGCTCCCGACAGATGAGCCAGAACAGCTTCAGAATGAGAACTTCTTGAAATTACAACAAAAACCAGCCATTACTTTGATAAAATGACAAAATAAATTGGATTCCTCAAAAGAAAGTGTATTGACCTTTCGGAGTTGGTGCCTGAGGTCTGTCCCAAGGCAGGGCACGGCTTGGCACCTACTTTGATTCATCGTGTAAAGCACATAGAAAGGTTGAGGTCCAGAACTGGAGACCTGAGTTACTCAAAGCAAATAAACACAAAACCTTTAAGAAATGCCTCTGGATTGTAATGTATCTGTT
>NW_009918175.1:4562-4802 GCF_000696875.1 Nestor notabilis | reverse complement strand
TGGGCGGTGGGGGGGGGGGAAGCTCTATGCCAGCAGCAGCAACTTTTTAATTTCAAAAGAACAATCTTACCATCTCCTTCATTTTGTCATCAGACATGTTGAAACTATTTTAATAGGCTTTGTAATTGCCATGGTGTACTAGCTCATACAGCAATAAAACAGCATATCCATTTACAATCTAAACCCAAATTCATGTAGTTCTGTGCACAAACCATTTCTGCCATCTTGAGATCTCAGCAG
>NW_009918175.1:0-4531 GCF_000696875.1 Nestor notabilis | reverse complement strand
AAACTCAACAAAAATCAGAACTCCTTCCACATTGTTTTTTTTTTGGACTTCATTGCGTTTGGCTGTTATTAAAAATATGGATTTGCTACATGCTTCCTTAGCAGTCTCTCATCTACTTGATTTTGTTGTGTAAAACCCAGTACAAGAACAGGACAGGCAATACCACTTCACCTTACTGAAACAGCAGACTAAACAAGTAACTCATAAACTACCTGCAAGGGGGGGTAGTTGGTGGTGGTGGGGGTTGTTGCTTGTTTTTCCTGAGATGTAACAAATAATGCACTCCAACTGCTAAACAAGCATTTGTGAGCTTTCAAGAACAATTTCAAGTACAAAATTCCTAGAGTCTCCTTCATTTACACTATTTGGTTTCAAATAGATAGAGTCTGCTGTCGGTTCACTTAAACATGTAACAGGAAACTCGAATTTGACTAAAAGCTTGTATTACATTACTACTGGTTTTATATGGAAACCTTTTTAGAAGTAAGAAGCTAAGGGGAAGTTTTTTTTCCTCTCCATCTGCGACAGACAGCTGTTCACTGCCTGGAATCTATGATAGCAGACACTTAAAGTAGCACCAAGCTGAAGTAAACACTTCAGAAGTGTAATTTCTTTAATCATCCTGACACCATAAAGTTATTTGTAATTTATTTCTCCATGCCATGGATAAACTCTATCATCTGACTGAACACAGGAAGCCAAATTTACTTGGAAATTTGAATTGAAGAAAATTTTTTTCCTGAAATACTTTTAAATCTTAAAAAACAATCCAAAAGACTCCTCACACATGAACAACAATGGCACTTACAGCAAGTCCAGATGTTTAAATATTTAGCACAGGTTAGAACGTGCAGTAATCTTGATCCAATCCAATATGCATATGAAAATAAGCCAAGATAGAAAAAGACCCATCTATCCATAAAAAGATTTGACAGCTTTACAGACTTCTGCATTCAAACCACTATTAAAAATAACTCCCTGTGGCTTGCTGTTTTTAAGCAAAATCTAGCTCACAAGCTCTAGAACTGCACACACAGAGAACCTCGCTTCTCCCTGTCCTACACTGCAGCCAACTACAGCCTTGCAGCTTCCAACTGGCTTTAAAAGCAGACACAGATCTCCACACACCCCCAAACCTGTGAGAAATTCCTAAACAAGCATTTTATACCATTTAATTTTCTGTGTAATTTACACATACTGCAGCAACCTCAACTTGCTGGGGAAAAAAAAAGATGTCGTAATTTTAAGGTCAGTTTTAAATCTAGATTTTGCATGCAAATTTTTTGGCTTCTGTTTTTTTCTTCAGAAAGGAAAATACTGCCAGGGCCAACATTACCTCTCAGTTTGAACACCACCTTCTATCTCCTACATACTATGTTTTTTCCCCTCCTTCTAATCTTAACAACAATGTTCTACAGTGGAACATGGAATTCAGAAGTGAAGAGACCTATTACATCACATCCAATGTGCTCTGCAGCCATCAGACCACTGCTCCATTAAAAGCATGAGGCCAGAAGGGTCCAACCTGCTTTCCCCAGTGCACGTCCTAGCCCCTCCACTGCAACAGTCCTTCCACACCTCCGTGGCTCAGCTCCCCTCTGGACAAAAACACAGCCAGGGAAAACACAACTTGCCCTTTCAGCTGCCACAAAGAGTAAAGTAGTTCAACCCTCTTATTTAATCCAACTTCAGTTTGGGTTTTTTCCCCTCTTTTTTTTGTTCCTTAAGTTTTACACCAATATCCAGAATGCCACCCCTGGCACAGCAGAACAGAGAAGGGTTGGTAGCACCAAGCTGTTCAATGGTAGCTCAGCCATGCAGGGACTGTGCATGAGACATGCCAAATCTTCCCAATTCCATTATCCTAAGCTTTCAGATAAACCATACTTATCTTCTAAGGCACTTAGAAAAGTCCTTAGAAAAAGCACAAAGAACTTGCTCAGCACTTGCATGCGCTTGTACTAAAAGCTTTACAAAGGGAAGGGCGAGTATAACAAACACAGCGTTCAACAGGACTTAGGAACAGAAGAAAGGATTTTCCAGGCCCCCCACCTTGAAATGGACACGGTGTTAACTCCGTCCATTTTAGACAGCCTTTAACTTCTGCAGGATTTTATTTAGCAAAGGCCATTTTGTCCAGTCCATGTGTCACAAACACACATGAGCCTCCTCTGCTGTCAAGCCAGCAGAGTGGGTCACCATTTTCTTGTCAAAAATCACATTTTCTGGGCCTTCAGTGACAAACAGTATCAAGACAACGAGAATTATATTTCAGCTACATGAAAATTTCATGTTTGCTTTCAATACTGCAAGAACGTTTTTCTTGCATCTTGCATTTATACTGTATGCAAAGACAAATATGTAACTTCCTACAAACAACACAGCCAAGCACTTGGGTAGGTGTACAAAGAATTAGTCACCATCATTCCCATGGAATATAAACCAAACTGGTTAAGTGAGTTTACAGGACAAATACAGAAGTGTGTGTCACAGCATTGCTCTTCATGACTTCCTTACTCACAATTCTCTAACCACACAGAGCATCATGGCCACTGTGCATCTAGGTGAGTGTTGAATTGTAGTAAGACTGAGGAGGTAGCAATTAAAAACATGTTCATTTAATGGTAAAGATGATCCCAACTTCTAAAATGAAGTTCTGTGTGCTAATTTTTCTCATTTGCTGGAGATCATTACAAACAACCTCTTCTATAACAAGAACATCTGAGAAAAGCAAATTAGAATGAAAAAACCCAAACCACAAGCAGGGTTATTAAACTCACTTCCTGTAAGGACTGTATCCCAACTAGGCTTCATTTAGGAGAGAGAAGTCAAACCCCAGAAGTCACACTGACGCCCACTTTCATCATCTCATGTTTTAAATCTTCCCCTAGTACTTCCTTTGCTCCTCCAGAACACACTGTCCATTTTCTTGCTCTAAATTCAGGATGAATACATTTGATTTCCACCCTCTGCCCCACTTACTGCCTTCTCCAGTTCACACAGTCTAGCCTGTAGTGCTCATTGTTTCTTGTGTATACCTTTGTCATAGCCTTGAGGTTAAATCTATTTGGCACCACATAAAGC
This sequence comes from Nestor notabilis, assembly GCF_000696875.1. NCBI lineage: Eukaryota > Metazoa > Chordata > Aves > Psittaciformes > Psittacidae > Nestor > Nestor notabilis. The sequence continues at coordinate 1,447 of NW_009918175.1, read as the reverse complement.
AGGAAGAGATATTATAGTGCACCCACTAATTCATCTTCTACGCATCTAGAAGGTGTGCAGGAGGTGGACACTTGCTGGTAACTATCGCCCACTTCACAGCTAAGAAAGTAGAGGCAAAGCAGGAAAAAAACCCACCCGAGTACTTCTGGCTCCTACCACTACAGGAAAAAAATGACTCCTTTTACTCTGAGTAAACAGCCACTAGTTCAGTATGCAACAGGTAGGTCTGAGTAAAGCCAAAAAGCACGCTGGAAGAGAAACCCCAGGATCTCCCACTATCTTCCCCAGCACAGCCTTGATTCCTATGAGGCCCGAGCAAAGTCAGTATACACTCAATATTCTCCTATGTACATTTAAGTGTCCTACACTGCTGTGAAACTTCTCGGGTAGGACCATGGAATGCTACGAAGCATTACAAAAATAAAATATGTTTCCCTGTATGGGTTTGGGGTCCAAGTAATTCATCTTCACCTGCTTTTCTCCCTACAAAACAAATACTGAGGCATTTGAAAAGGTGTATTAAAACTAGTGTTCAAATTACACGTCTGTCCTGTCTCATAAAATATGTACTCATCGGGAAACAGAATTCCAGAGGAAGGCGGGAAAACCAAACAAGAAGTGGTTTATAGGTTACAGGTGTTAAGAAACCAAAAGGTTGGTTCTGTTGTGCAATTCCTTTGAGGTGACAGCAGTCACTCACACTCCCTCTAGAAATCTCACTTCCCACAGAAGATGCTCTTTTTCCATCGTTAGAGAAATTCCTCCCAGCCCCCACTTTTTTAGGTCTCTAAGGCAGAGCTGCAGGAAACAGGGGCAGCAACACTCTTATCAAAAAGAGGTTCCTTCCCCCCCACTCCCCGTTGTTGCTTAAAAGATGACTGTCACAAACACTGTCGACAAGGAAAAAATAACAGTGGAAGGAGTTTGACTCAATGTCAAGAGATGTCTCGAAATGCAAAACCCGTGTAAACGCTGCAGAAGTGCAACGGTTGCTTACAGTGATTCACAAAAATGAACTTTTAAAGGAGACACAGAAATGACAGCGAGACAGTCATAACGCGTCAGGAACTTGCATCACTGGACTTCTAATTGCTACAATATTTCCTATCAAACTACTTACACTGCAATAATGCCATCGGCAATCACCGTTGGCAGAAATACCCTGCGTGTGCGAACAGACAGACAAACAGATGGAGCTCAGAAATCCACCATTGCTCTAAACAGGCACAAATCACACTTCGGAGAGAATAACATGTTGGGGGGAAAAAAAAGAAAGAAAAAAAAAAAAAAAGGAGGTATTTCATAGTTCAGCTCTAACATGTGCTCTCCCCAAAGCAAAGTGGTAATCCCTGAAGCGCTGGTTTTCTCCGAGTTCCTGTCGTTTGAGGGAGCATCCCCAGACAGGTCCGCTCCCCTCGCAGCGGGGTCGGGGCAGGCCCGCAGCTGC
>NW_009918174.1:57749-64145 GCF_000696875.1 Nestor notabilis | reverse complement strand
TTCTCCAAATCCAGGATAGTCAGTTCTCCTGGAAGCTTCTGGAGAGGGCCCACGTTATCCCTGGTCTGTCTTTTATTTGCTACATACCTATAGAAGCCCTTCCTGTTATCTTTCACATCCTTTGCCAGATTTAATTCTAACTGGGTCTTAGCTTTCCTAATGTGGTCCCTGGCTTCCTGGACAATGTTCCTGTGTTCTTCCCAGGCGGCCTGTCCTTGTTTCCACCTTCTATAAGGTTATTTTTTCCCTCTAAGTTTCCTCAGCAGCTCCTTATCCATCCATGGAGGCCTCCTGGCCCTACTGCTGCACTTCCTTCTAGTCGGGACGCAACACTCCTGAGCCTGTAGCAGGTGATCCTTGAACACCAAGCAGCAGCCTTGGGCCCCCCTGCCCTCTAGGGCTTTATCCCATGGAACCTTACTAAGCAGGTTCCTGAAGAGGCCAAAGTCTGCTCTCTTGAAGTCCAGGGCAGTGAGGTTGCTGCATGCTCTTCCCACTGTCCTGAGGATCAAAAACTCGACCATCTCATGGTCGCTACAGCCAAGGCTGCCCTGGAGCGTCACATTCCCCACCAGCCCCTCCCTGTTGGTGAGCACGAGGTCAAGCTGGCACCTCTCCTTGTCGGCTCCTCTATTACTTGCAAGAGGAAGTTGTCTTCCGCACAATCGAGGAACCTCCTGGATTGCTTGAGCCAGGCTGTCCCGTCTCTCCAGCAGATATCAGGAAGGTTGAAGTCCCCCATGAGGACAAGGGCCTGTGAGCGTGAGAATGCTCCTATCTGTCTGTAGAGTGCTTCATCCACACAGTCTTCTTGGTCTTGATTTGGCTCTTGATGCTCCTGCTTGATAAACTACTACCTTTTCAGGTGCTTCCTTGATGCCAGCCTGACAATACCTCCAATGCCTGTCATAAACAGTCTCAGATGACACCTGTCCAAGGTTCATTTGTGCTTCAAGGCCTCAGAGCAGCTCCTGTTCAGAGGAAATCTGCCGGCAGCATCAGCTGTGTAGCAAAAAGCTGTGCTAATTGCTCACTGATAGAATAATGAAAGTTCTTCATGTCCACATGCATGGATTTGTTGAAAGTAGTTTGCCCTGAAATTTGAAGGGCAAATACTTGAGGTACAATCAGTTCAGTGTCAATCACACACTTTCATAACTGGTGCCCAGCTTCTTCAAGGAGCTAAATTACTTCAGCTGGAAAGGCCAACAGATCCTCCATTCTCAGGATTTTGATGGGAAGTGTCCTGAAGCTTTACAACAACACAGACACAGGAAGAATGTCTCTCTGTATCTTGTGTGAGCATTACCATTGCATGAAGTGAAACATAAAGGTTTTCACCAGGCACATGCTTAAGGATGAGAACAAGAGTTACAGCAGGTTTTGCTCTATCCCTTTAGGCATCCTTAGGCCTCACACACAACTGCTGAGACACACTAGCTATAATCTCCTTCAAACTATTGCTGTTGATGTAGTTTCCTCTCACGAGGAAGGTCAGAGATGTTTTTTGGCCAAGAACCTTAATGACCTAACAGCACTGGAGACAAACCTTTTTCAGCTATTCGTCTGCATTCTTTAGGCATGAGGACATGAAAAGGGGGAAGCACTGAACTATGTAAAGCTATGAAGGAAAGAGAGACATTCCATGCGACAAAGCTATTCAAGTTAACATCTCATTTATATTCTGGGATATAAACATAACTTCTCTAATATATGTGAAGATTCTCATGCATAATTTTCAAGACCAATGCTGCATAAACTTGCATACAGCCCAGTAACTCCACAGCCTTTGAGAATTTTTAGATGGTGACATATTTGATCACTTTTTAGTATACTACCAATAAATGAATGAAGGTTAATATGTATTTCTCCTCCTCCTGTCCGCTTTTTGTATCTGCCTTTTTCCAGTCAGAAAGGAACCTCTGTTACTGCTTACACACACAGTTTATACAAGTCGAAAGTCCAAGAAATCTGGCTTCAATCACTAACTGGTGCTTGCAGACAACACTGGAATAAGAATAAAGGTAATAAAAGTCAGCCAATGGAAAAGACATCCGAGACCACCACAGACTTGTTAGCGAGCAGCATGACGTGAGAGAAGGTATAGACACTGAGTGCAAGGAAAAGTAGAAAATGAGGTAGGAGAGTACTCTGCCACCCAGATTCCTGCCAACGCCAATAGGAATGAGAAAGATGGGTTTAGACAGACAGCTAGGCATGTCTGCAAGCTAAAATCCCCAACATTCCCAAGAGAAACTAGGAGTGCATTTCTCCCTCTTATTCATGCATACTTTAGAAACCTCCAGAGACCACTCTGCAAACTGGAACAATAAAACAAAACGTCAAGACAATAAATGGGACATCGAATCTCTGCTGTTTGTTACAGGAAAGCCTCTTCTGACTTGATGGCAGTACCTTGTTTTCCTTTCAGAAACAGCAAAGTGGTGCAGAATAAGCATTGTCATTTATAATGACCTAAAAGAAGATAGACTACAGCAGCACAGCATTACTTGGCAAGATCAGTTACTTTCAAAAACTTCAACATGAAATCCATCCTGCCACAGGTATATCTTAGAATTTTCCTGTCATCTGTTCTGTAGTGTCATACCAAGTAGATTGTTACAGTTATAATCCATTTTATTTTTTATAATCTGACGAAATTAATTCCTCTGCTTCCAAACTTCTATTATACTTTGAGAAAGTCAGAACCGTACCAATAAATCAGCAGAGAAACAATTAATGTTTCATTCTCATATACAGTGGAAGCATTTAAAGCTAAAGGTAGACATATCTTTCCTTTTCTTCAAACCAGAGAAATTCACTGTTATTACTTATCTACGCACTTCATTTTGCTTGGAACTGTAAATTTAATTTCTGGAAGAAAATAATAGTGCTTATGCAAAAGCAGTAAAGCAACTACCTTGCTAAACTACGGTGAAGTATCACAGAGATAGCTCTGTAGCTGAAGAACGCAAAATCCCAGCTCCACCTTTGGCATATTAGGCAACTACATAACAACTTGCACAGAGTCATGCAAATAATTTTATTTCCATCTGCTTTGATTCCTTAATCTACAAAATGGAAATACTGGCTAAGGTCATTCAAGGATATTACAATAGTCACAGTTTCATTCTGTGCTTTTATCTGAAGTTTGAATGAAACCAAAAAACCTCGTGTTGCACAAGAAGCCAGTTGTGCCGATACATCTGTTCTCCAATAAAAAGCAGTTGCTGGGTTTGTTTCTGCTTCAGTTAGGCCCTGAGCGCACACTGGCTCCTTAGGAAGCTCTCCTAGCAGCAACTTAATTCCATGAAGTGTTTAGCACCATCAAAATAGCATATTTTAATTAGGCTTCATTTAATCAAAACCTTTCAATTAACCATAGTAATGGCTCTGATCAAATTTGCAAAGCACTTTGGAAAACTACAATGAAAAGCACTGTATTGGAGCTAGGTATCATCACTTACACAAATATGACCTGAAGACTTCAAAATACACATAAGAAACTTCTTTATGCCTTCATTGACTCAAACACTGCTACAAGTCATATGATACTCCTCAAGGAAGAATTTCAAAGCATTTAACAATTAATAACCTTGCAACAGCTTTGAAAAATAAACAGTGAAAAGTGGGTAGTCATATAAATTGCTTCATCCACTGCTGAAATACATCTGTCTCTGGAGTGAAGCATAATACTCATTTAACAGTACAAAATCACAGAAGTATAGAGGACACAAAGGAAAAGATATTGTACCCATTTAGAGCAAGAGGGGAAGTTTGTAGGGGCAAAAGTGCAGTTAACCAAACCAGAATTTAAATAGCACCCGTTGCTTGGTGCCAAATTGGTCAGAAATATCGCATGTTTCCAAATTTGGTAATCTTCCAAGGAGGAGTCAAAAACAACAAGTCTCTGTAGGGGTTGGTAAGGCTAAATGGGAAGCTTTGTCCTTACTTGATTTACTGGCTAACTTAATCTGTACTGTTTATGATTGTTTAACAGTGTTGGTGGGCTGATCTTGTGTTATCTTTAGATGACATTTTAATGTTGCAGGGCAATCATTATCACATTCTTGTGAACTAAGAGTGCCCAGGACAGTTGCTTAAATCTAAGAGATGTAAGAACTCCTCAGGCAGACAGGCACAAGCACTAAGCCACTAAGTCAAGCACCTGACCTATATTTCGTTTGAAAACCATGGTCTCCAACAGGACTGTGCCCTCAGCTCCTCTCTGGGCCACTGATAAGTATCTTCTCTGTTCAGGGGACAGCTGCCTTACGCTGAATCAGAGAACCAAATGTGCTCCTGGGAGGTCTCCTACACACATTGTGAGCCTGACCCAGTACAGTTTAGCTCATGGGAAGCTGTTTAAACAGAAAGTCTTAAAGGACCTTGCAAAAACTAGTTTCGTATCACACACCTTGCTTTGCCAAACCCACTAGTCCTAATTCAAAGGCAGATTCCACACTGCTTCCAATCTTGCTGAAAAAATTATGTTCTTCTTTAAGCAAGGGTAAAACACTATCACACTGGGAGTTTTTTCACCCTTTTATATTAAGTGGAGTAAGAAATCCTCTGAGAAGCAGGGGACTGGGATGCAGGCTACTCTTCTTTCAAACATCGCTACAGAAAAGACTTAGATTCAGCCTTACAGAAAGGACAGGCACTGTAGGTGGTCATTGCAAATTCCAACCAGGAGCACGCTCTTCACAGTGCAGCAATCCCCCAGCAGCTACTTTCTAGACAAGCAGAGCAGAAAACCAATATATTGAAGGTGTTGATTTTCTTACAACTGCACTCCCAGGTGGACAACAACTGGGGGTCACTCAGCCTTAGAGAAGGATATATAACCCTGATCTTGTTAAGTATCAGCAATGGAAAAACATATGTTTGTCCCTGCTTTTCAATTCACTGGCTGTTGCTACTAAGCACAGTACAGAAAACAATCAATGGATCAGGTTTCTAAATGGGAAACAAAATCACTGGGAAGATCTAACTTCAGTTTCACCTTGTTGGGAGGTTTCTTCCACTACTTCACTATTCTCTTCTGAGAGACACAGTATCACGCTGTTTGCATACGCTTTAATGCACTTGCGGTTTGCTGAGATAACTCAAGTATTATACAGTTCAAGGTTTAAACTTCTATTTCCCCTATTTTGAACAACATCCTTTACAAAATATGAAAGACAGACACATTTTCAGGATATTCTTTTCCGGCTAAAAAAAAAAGCAGAAAAAACCCAGAAGGGGTTTCAGTCCCAAATGTGCAATTAGCATTTGGCCCAGCATAAAGACATGCCCAAACTGCTTGAGGATGGAGCAGCCGTGGGGCCAGAGGGCACGTCACAAACTGCCTAAACCAAGGGGACTCCGGGAGAGATTCGCTCAGGCCAGAGAACAGCTCTGTGGAAAACAAGTGGGGAATATACTAAAATCACCTCCATTCAGTCTCACTACACACAAGTTGAAACCACTTTCTGTCCCTTTAGTGTTCCTTCTTCCCCCATGTGAGCCAGAAATTGCCACCCAGCCTCATCTCTTGTTTAAACCATCTCCTACCATCAGCTTACAGGGATATGAGAGAGCTTCCAGAGTAGCAACAAATCCAGTATGGCACTGAAAGAAACTTTTGGTAAATACAATGAAGTGCTGTCATGAAAGATCAGCCAACTCAGCTTGTGATCCAAGCACTGTGGAAATCTCTACATGAATGTAGAAAAGGACGAGAAATATTACTGGGGGAGGAAAATAAAAATATTACTGAGGGAGGAAAAGAGAGCAATTCACTTAGCAGCCTGCACCCCTTCCACAACAGAGGGAACAGGAGAAAAAAAGCTCTTACAGCTATGGTACTAAGTATGAGTAAAGACACTGTAGAAACCAAAGCACAGCTGAGGATGTAAATAAGGCTCCTGTTACCTGCTTATTCTCCCCCTTCTGTACTTTATTCACATAACGGGGGGGGGGATATTCATGTGCAATCCATTTATGCTGGAATAGCATAAAAAAATGTATTTTGGTAAAGCTGCAGCTAGGTTTGCTTCAGGGAACTCAAGTCACTCTAGCAATTTAAACAGGCAGCACATATAAAACTCTAACAGAGTTTCTGTAGAATCCAAAGGACTGAGAAAGAAATAAGGTTATTTGAACAGTTTTCCAGTGAAAGTGAAAGACAAAACCCAATTTCACCTGAACCTGAAAACTTTAGAGCCCAGTAAATGTGCAAAAGAGGCCTATACACCGTTTCCTATTAGGTGGCTGCCAAACAGATTTGTTACACGTTTAATAAAGCAGTAAAATAAAGCATTTATGTAGAATGTTTAAATGTAAACATATTTGTTCCATTTTTTTAAGTGACAGTGTAACCTGATAGGTGCTACAATTATTGGACAATGGGAA
>NW_009918174.1:54793-57718 GCF_000696875.1 Nestor notabilis | reverse complement strand
ATGAAGCAGAATGCCTGCTGCGTCACAAAAATTAACATAACATAACATGTGCAACCTCTGCACAGGTCTGCTTTAACAGACCTATAAAACCTATTGCTTCGAGCCTCTAACACAAGTGCCCAGCTGCCAGCTGATGGATTTTCAGGTGCCTTGGAGGGTCCAGCTACTTTGAGGGAGTAGTCTTGAACACTCTTTGCTGGGTCACACATCATTGCTATTCCTTCCCTTCAGGGCTTCACCTCATATTTGGCAAAGAAGCATAGCTGAGCTCTTTCCAATGTCAACACCTTTTCTTTGCTTGGCTAGAGGTGTCAGTGCAGAACAAACACAAGGAACTGCTTTCCTAAGTTCAGAGCTCCCCAAGTCACATGAGCTTCTCAGGCTCAATCTTCTGCTCACTGAAACTTTACAGTAAAACTGCCATCACCCTTCAGAGTGCAATTTCAGCCCATCACATCTTTTCCTGCTAAGGAAAGAAATGCAACAAACTGCAAAGGTACCTGTCCATAACCAATAGCTCAATACAAACATCTAGTAACTTTTCCTTCTTTAATGTGCAGATCTCAGGAGATACCAGTTATCCCTTTACAGATGCACAGAGAAACTGAGGTTGGAGGTTATGGAATGACTTACAAGACCTCTGAGCAAGCGAACAACAGAGCAGGAAAAAGGAGAAGAGATTTGCAAACTAGTATCTCTTTACCTGGGTTTACATCTTCCTGTAGACATTGTACTTCATAGTAGTTGCTTCTGAAAAAATGAATTACTCTCTTTTGGATAAAGATGAATGCTCTTGCTTATGGGTGATTATTCCCAGAGGGAATCAAAGGGATAAGAGTACAAAAACACTAATATTACAGATCAAAGCTGTTTTCTTCTGCGTTTGAGGACAAAAGTAAAGCAGATATTTTGGGTTAACATTGTTTTAAGAAAGAGGTACTTTTCTGTTCCAGTAGAGATATATAGAGACGTGTATAAGTATCTTTAATACAAGGAAAACACTGAAACAGTAAATTGCTGACTTTTGTTTGCAATATTTAGTCACATTCCTAATACGAAGATGCTGAGTTCCCTCTAAAAAGAACATGTGGATTCTTTATTATTAAACAATCAGGCCAAAGCCACACTGACGATTTTTGTATCTGGTTCAAACTGACTTTAATGGAAAATGAGCATCTAACTCTCCTAAGTGACTTAGAAAATCTCAGCAGGGTTGTACAAAGAGCCAGAGCATTTTTATTCTATTTGAAGCTAGCCTGCTTAAGGTCTTGTAGAGAACTGAAAACCCATAAATAAAGATAGAAAACTGTGAAGGCAGAAAGGGTCTTTGTCTCCTCTGTTCCCTGGTCAAAATGAAGTTTCAGTTAGCCTGAAACATCTGCTGTGCTAATTCATGTATCAAAGCTAACCTCTGTTTATATCAATAAAAAGTGTTTTACAACTAATTTAATCAGCATACAGAAAACACTGCTTGGAGTATTTGTGAAATGATATGGATAAATTACTATCTTTTGAAAAGTTAGGATAAATATACTCTACGTAAGATGTAAACCTGGGCTGCACATTGATGTATGAGAGCGTACCTTTGCCTCTTGGCATGGTGTGGGGTGAAGGGGGCTGAAATAGTAGATACAAAATAACTGTCATCTAGTAACCACAAATAAGGGTCATGACTGTCTCAAAAATCAAACATACTAGATACAGAAGAACTCTTGTTTTCAAGAATTAAAAAAAAAAAAAAAAAATAGATTAACACCATATCTATATCTCTATATATACATTAGTCCATTAATAAATATTTGAGATTAAGTAGTTAAGAATCACACAATTAAAAGCCTAAACTATCCTACTAATCTCACCACCTAATCATACAAATTTTGAAATCAATTAAGTTCATTTGAAATCACCTATTAAAAAAAAAAAAAAAAAAGCTTTTTGAAGCACTGAAGGGCAGCAGCAGTATTGCCATCTCAGAAACACTACTCTGGGTATTTATTTACAGTTTGAGATGAAAGAAAATATTTTGCCTCACAATGTATTTCTGATTTTCCTAAGACTTAAAGTGAAAAAAAGAGAGAAAAGGTTTTATGTCTTTCCAGGATTACCTTTCTGAACCTTCTCATCTGTATTGATGCTTCCCTTCTCTACCAAAGTTATACATTTTGTTGAGTACTTTTAGGTTTACAAATGAAAGATGCTACACAGCTGCAATATCTCATCATCTTTCTGTCACTGTCTGAATTCAGCTCCTGGTTTTTATTGTCATTTGCCCTACTCCAGAAACCACTAATCCTAATTTGATTCAGAAGTCCTCATCATTCAGATATTAAAAATCCACATCATAAAACCTAGAGATGAAAATAACTTATCTCCATTAGCCCAAGGTTAAGGATTCCTGCATCCAGATTTCAGAAGTTATGGCAGTAAGTACCCTGGTTGTGTATTGGTGGGGGGAGAGGGGAGGGAGGAGAAGGAGGAATATATATATACACACACACACACACACACATTTATGTCAGTGAGTCTTGGATCAAAACAATCTCTCACTGACTGTGCAACATTTAAGGTCATGCTAAGCATCCACAAAAAAAACCCAAACCTTTCTTTTCAAAACAGTTAACATGTACTTGCCTTTTGCTCTTTGCCTAACTAGGGAGGGAGTGGATTCAGACACAATATGAAAAGTCACAGCCAGAAATAAAGTGCAAAGGTGAGGAAGAGTTGAGTGCCTATAAGCTGGGATAATTCACCTGGTCCAGATCACACTGCTCTGTGTGGTCTCCACCCCAGCTAACCTTCTGACTACATGTTTGTCTGGGCTGGACAAGAAGAGGTGGTTGCCAACCTGTTCTACTGCAAAGCATACGGGAAAGGGAAAGGGAAGTTCTGGTCCAAGACAAAGCACTAAGCTGTCCAGGGCTGGAT
>NW_009918174.1:38254-54762 GCF_000696875.1 Nestor notabilis | reverse complement strand
TCCTGCTGTTTTATCCATTACCCACGGGCTTGTGAATACATATGTCCCTCAAAATTCATTACGTATTTCAATTTCTCACATGAATATGCCACTGAACTGAATTATTCTGCTTCCAGAGCATACCTCCAGCCCAGTAGCTCAGATACACTTCTACAGGGCAAAAAATCTTCTATGCCTCCAAACTTAAGAATAGGCCAGATTTTCTCCTCTATCACATCAGCCGATCCACAGTAGTTCTGGGTCAACACTAGTATGCCAAATATTCCAGTCAGGTTCATCTCCTATTTTCTGTGCATAATTATGCTCCCCACTAAAAATAACAATAATAGATTGAACCATTAATCTTCAAAAGAGAAGCTGGTTTCACCCAGGGCAGAAAGCAAATTCTCTTATCTTTCTTAAAGGCTGCAATTTTATGATAGGTATTAGCCTCTTCAGTTTTTCAGTTGCCATAAATATCACAATATACAATGATCCACCCCACTGAAAAGATAATACCATCATCTCCCTTCAGCCTTACATCCCAGAGTTAACAGATGAGTTTCCCCAGAGCACAGGGGTTTAGCTGAAGATCTTCTTGCATGTAAACCAGCAAGAGTGCAGGGGCCCTGGCGTCTCTAGAATTTATTTTTTCTGGGGAGTTACCTGTGTTGTCCAAGTTACGTAGCCAGAGGAAAAATAGGGCAGGCCAGTAAGATTATACTCACCTCACTTTGGCACTAGATGAAAGGTAGCTCTGCCACCCAGCAATACCCTCCTTTGCTGCCCAAGCCTGAGGATATCTCTGGAGAGAAAGACCAGTTCCTCTCCTGGCTGGTCCACAACTACAGCAGTAGAAGCCTCAGAGAGTCCTGCTCAAGGTGTTGGTTCAGAGGACAATGAAGCACTGAACCAATCAGCAGGAAACCCTTCAGCACCAGTCCCTGGCACTGGGAAGAGCAAAGCTGAAGCACAACACCTGTGAAAGCAAGGAGGGAGGCCTAGAAGACATCCTGTTAATACCAAAAACCAACAATCAAGGTTATGCCATTAAAGCTGAAGAGTACCCATGAGTGTCACATGGGCTTTCCAGAGAGGTGCCAAGGAGAGAGCAAGAGCTCCTAGTGGCTGTCCTTGGTTTTCTCTGCATTGTGTAACTACATAATTCAGGATATTTGCTCATTTCCACAGGAGAAATGCTGATGGAATCATCCATAAAACATTAACAGTGAAATACTCATGCAAACTTAAAGGTGCATGAATTGTACTGAATGCTGTTTTCACAGTTTTGGAGATGGGGAAGTAATATTTGCAAAAGGCCTATAGGGTGGTGCAGATGATTTTAGGCCTCTTCTGTCTGATCCCTTTCTGTCCTTTCCTACTCTGATCTCAACTCTCAAGTCAGCCATTTCTTGCACAGTTTGAGTGTCACAGGTGATGTTCTGACCAAAAACTAAAGGTTCACGATATAGCAGGGATATAGCAGGCAGTAATACACAAACTGTGATATGGAAATGCTGCCCAATTTGCAACTTAATAGTGGAAATAATCAAAGCCTGCCTTCACACAGGAGATCAGGTAAGCTTTTGCACTTTGCTGATCTGCCATATCTTCAAAACAATATTCCCTGCTAACAAAGCTAATTTGAACAACACCAGCTTGCAGGATCTTGTGAGCCTAGAGCCTGAATTAAGAGATGAGGCAAACTGGAAATGCCAATCATTATAATCCTGTAGCACAAATGAGAAGCACTTTAACACAAAGCCAGTCAATATGCACCATTGTGCCCATGCAGAAAGAAACATGACTTCAGGCCCTCTCCAGCGACCTTGAGTGATAAGTTTCCAGCAGGACAAAGGATCGAAATCATTAGAGCTCTTCTTTAATTTCACCCTGTCTTGCAAAAACTATTTGCACTCCCTCAAAGGAGTAACAATGTTGAAATTAATAATGTCAAGAGACAGACCCATCTCCTGACTTGAAGGACTTCTCAGAACAATGAACAGATTCCATGCCTAGAACATCTGCTCCTCGCTGAAGAAGGGTTGCAAGATCTTCCAGGGCAGCTCTCATAAAGTACTTTGGTGTCTGCCCTAATATTTGGAATAGCAAGCCGAGCAGGGCACTTTGCACAACCCTAGCCAGTTAGCATATGTCCCCTGTGATTGCGACTGGATGCTTCATGAAGACAACTAATCTTAAGGGAAAAAATACAAATTCAGTGTGACAACCCCATTAAAATGATGAAATGAATAATAGCATTAAAACTTCACACAAGGGCTGTTTTTAATAACATGGGAGTTAGGGAATAAAGTTAAATGTTTCAACTCAAAGACCCAGTTTCCTGTGTTGGCACCAGTGCTAACACTAAATGTTCGTATATCAAGCATTTTTACATCTTCATTTTAAAGAGAAATTAGGAGACAGATATACTGAAATAACATTCCATTCCTGTGTGCGTGAGCACACTCATGGTGCGTTTCCAACAGAAACTCCTTGTGCTTTCACTGTGTCCTTAAGGACTTCTCCATTTGCACAGATTCACTGAAGTCAGCTACATTGCAGCAGCTGACAGGTTTTCAGCATATAGACACAGCTCAAACAAACAAACAAACATCTCTTCAAACAGTGGGGAAAGGTGGCATTAAAAATGAACACCTACTCTTGTCCTATGTTCCTTAGCCTACTAAATGCATCTCCAAGGTCAGAAGTTTACAGCAGAACACATCAAAAGCACTGGCTGCATGAATTACAGCATGAATTTACCTTAACAGTTCTAACTACCTGGGTATACGCTCCAGATAGAGAACAAGTTAGGTTACTCTACACATGTTCACTGTGGATTAAGGTAATGCAGTCTTCTTCCAAACTAGGTTGGTGAAGAATACAAAGTTACAGACCTCGACTGATGAGTAGGAACTCTTACTGTAAGTCATTGTAACTCTATCACCTCTATCTATAATCTCCAGCTCTCTGCATATATATAATTATCATATCTAATTTCCAACTGTAGTTAACAGCAACAGACCCAAACAGAAAGGCATACCCAAATGAGAGAGTGGTTTGGCCATGAAGTGTTAATGTGTTAGCTGATCCCTATCCCTACAGTCTGTAGTAGGGTGGACTTCAGAAAGTTCAGTTGCTAATGCAGAATAAATCTTTCAGGCTCAGTCACTGGTGAATGAAAAGTTTTAACAGCTGTTCAAGGCCTGTATGAATGAAAGAGGACTTAAATCTGAAACTCCATGAGCAAGCATCCCCATTGTTCAAATCAGTCCTCACTTTATTTCTGCACACCCAAACAGCAAGGACCAGGAAAACAGTAGCTACAGAGGAAGGAGGATCTTCACCATTGCCCCTTCTCTCAGAGCAGAGCTCTAGGGCAGCACAAAAGACCAGGATTTCCGGAGTCTGTGTGGCACTTCCTAGGTGGGCAGGACTTCTCTTCCATGACATTAAACTTGACACATCTCACCAGCATAAGGCATTTCTACATGAAAAAGAAGCAAGATACAGGAAAATACTTTGCAATCGGATTAGGGGTATGTGTGACAAGTACTAATGCTCAGCTGAAGTACGGACACCTGAAAAACATATCCAAAATTCTTCCCAAAAGGGGGAATTTCAGGTCTTCTGGGGTTTGACTCTCCACGGCTTGGCAACACCACTTTTAACCTCACCAAAGTTCAATATGACTATGAGTGTTTACAAGCAAAAGGAATAGGCCAAATTGAGAATGTAAATATTTGGATTCAATTCCCCAAACTTGCCTCCATCTGTGCTGCCAACTAAATCCCAACTGCAGACTGAAAAATCTGAAAAGCAACAGTTGCACACACTTTACAGCACAGAGACATAGCACTCAGCACTGGGAGGGGGAAAGAAAACATAATCTAAACTGAATTTATGTTAAACAAGATATCAGTAAAGTTTGGACCAAAACTTAACTTGACTCAGCTATCATTTGGTAAATTTTGAAAGCCTGATCGGTCCAGATGGGACTACATTAACCATATCTAGATTACTCAAGACCCCATACAAAGGATCAAGTACACAGCAGTAACTTTGGTCTAAACCACATTCTCTTAAGCCATCAAAAGCAAGTACTTCTATTTTCCTGGGCAGATGAGTTGAGGAAAGTCTTCTCTGTATTCAGAATTCATTTAGGATTCCAAATCACCTTGAGTTCTTTCACAAAGGCCTTTTTATTTTTTTACTTTTACCCCAGTTCTTTTAAGTACAGATAAGGATGGCAGCCAGGGATCCATCCAAGAGAGTTTTGACCTCCCACAAACACAGATCCCAGGGGATACTCTGCATTCTCAGCAGCCAGTTCCCAGCCCTTCTTCCCAGCCCTTCTCAGAAAGTGTTAAATGCCTTTCAGTCCTGTGTCTCAACTGCAGACGCTCATTGGAGGCGATCAGAATAACAAGCATCTCACCAAGACAAGGATTTTGATTTTTTTTGTATGATAAGAATTTGGGCCTCCTCACTCCCACTACTGTAAACTAACAAAAAGGCCATCCTCTCCCTCTTCAGTTAAGCGGGAAAAGCACAAATCTGGTTCTTTAGCTTTACTCGGCTGTGGGAAACTTGGTTTTGCTCTCCAGTTAAAAGCGGACTCTTCAGCGCACTTCACAGTGACCTCTTCACAAGGGGCTAGTATCATTTCTTTAAATGCCCCTACACTAAAAATAGTCCTGCTTCCTAAACATGAGTGCTTAGCAGTTCCAGGCATTCTGAGATCCTGCATACCACTTCATTTTTTTCAAATGGCAACATTCATTTAACCAGCAATTTAAAAAAATGAGGCCCAGCCGCCCCAGTGATTCTTCCCAGAGGGTCTTAGATGTTTATGAAACACAATGAAAACAATAAAGTGGATAAAATCATGCTATTCCATCAAGTCCTTGGCAAGACTTCCCAACCAAGAATAAATTGGCATGGTACATTACAGTCAACAGATTACACAATGGTTTATAGGGTCACCAATAACAAGGGGTCACACGCTCCTTAAAGAGCTACAGTATATGTTAAAAGTCACTTGCTTGAAGGGAACTGGCAGTGCTCGGTCCTGAGCTCCTTTGAGCAAATCCTGGGAGCCACAGCACAAACACACTGTAGGGATAGGAAAGGACAGAAGACTCCTTTCCTTCCCAGTGCCAGGAAGGGTGACTGCAGAGTGCAAGATGGCTGGGGGAGTTTAGAATCCTGAAGGGAGCAGAAGAAAGCCAGGCCAGGCAGGACTCTCTTATTTCTGCACAGGAGAGGAGAATGCACACTATATACTTTTCCAATGCAGGACAGTTTCCATACCCCAGTGAGGCCCAGTACCACCCACCCCACCACCCCTTCCCAAGGAGCCCTGCTCCTCACTCCCCCATAGTCTCAGAGGAAACTGGTTCCAGCCCAGAAGCAAGATGGCAGTTCCCCATCAGTGTAGTTGCTCTTAACAGTGTATAGGCGGTAGCTTGCTTTAAAAGGTGCTTGACTATATTCCTAGCTAACTTGATAAATTAGTAATAATTGTTTAAATGTGTTGCAGTTTTCCTTTAAATAACTTAAATAACTTAAAGCAAGCAGGAAACGAATGGTCAAAGCCACGTATCTTACTCTTGCCCATCAACCTGGTAACAGTTTTCTACTATATCACCTGCATAACCCGATCATCAAGATGAAAGTTAAATTCTGATGTTCCCAAAACATATGTGATTTTCTCAAATCTCACATTAAATGCAAGATACTCCCACCTCTGCTCTGTTAACTCACCCTTCCACTATATGGAGTATTTTCATCTAGTGACTATATATTCATCATGTACAAACAAACATTATCAAGTCTTAAAGGCAAATCAACCTCACTTCAATTCATCCTACTCTGCATCATCAGAAATCTACAACTAACAGTTTCATCCTTTATCTTTCAGAAGTTTGGATCACTCTAGGTGGTTTTTATGGGATTATTCAATATCTGGCTGAAGTTAAAGACTGACTACTCAGAATAAAATTGAAAGAAAACCTATTCCCCAAAGCAAGTGCAACAGTAAAACATGGGTGTAGAAAAAACCACTATTGACATACTCCATGCAATAACACTATGCATTCAGCTTCATGTACCTTGACTACTAAAATTCAAAGTATATTTGAGTGATAAAACTGAAGTAAACTAAGAAAGCTCTCTCATATGTAGCCGCTACTCTTTGACTGTGGTGACCTGCTGCTCCTTAGTAAAGCAAATGCTTGGTACCAAGCCAAGAACAGTACATATGATTTTCCCACCAAGTGAACTGCTGAAGCAGCTCCCTTAGCTCTTCAGTTAAATCTGTCTTGGGATCCTAAAGGCTTCCGCCGGAGTCCAGGTGGCTCCTCTACTCTTTTCAACATGCATGCAAACATCACAGCCGACTGGACAAACGATGCGAACGGGCACTGGAGGGGAAAAGCAGTGCTAGAGCTCCGCGTCCCTCTCCAGATAAGAGCCCCGAACCCGGCGGGTTCGCTGTCCAGCCCGGTTATAGTCAACCCTGTCCTTCCGAGGTGGTCTCCTGGCCTCCGTCCCGCCGGGGTGCCTCTGCCCTCGCCCCACGAGCGAGAAGAAACACCCCGCGAGGCTCGGCGGTGGCACAGGGAGCACCACAGCGGGAGCACGGACTCCCCGCTCCGCCCGTAAGCAAGGACCCCGCGCCTTCTGCGCTCCCCTCGGGCAGGGCAGGGCAGAGCAGGGCAGGGCAGGAGGAGCCCGGGCAAATGCCTTCGCCGGTGAGGGACGGCTGCGCTTGGTGGCACGTACAGGGCAGGTCTGAGAAACGTCTTCCCGAGCCGTCTCCGACACTCTGTCTGTGAAAGTTGTTTGGAAATGCTGTTGCTGACACAGTGACACGGGCAAACAAACCATCACATCGTATCTCCCCTGACGTGGTAAGTGGGAACGGAGAGCATAAACAGACTGTGGTACCTTCCCGCACTCCCAGCGTGGAGGAGATGAGGACATGCCGGAAGATGACCCGGCTGCCGTGCTATTCCTCATTCCTGGAACAGCCCTTTCACGGGAAGAACCCCCCGATTCCTGCTAACGGCATTGCCAGTATCTAATTAATGTCAGAGACCCATCTGCACCGGTCGCTGATGTGTTCTGTCTACCGAGCAGGCTTTGTTGTCATCAATAGCGAAAAACACCCAGGATTTTTTTTAGCAAAAATTACTAACCCATTTTATTTTAGGGAAACCATTAGAAAATAATGACCCCTCCATCACTGCAAATAGCAATGACTATTTCGTTTTCTTCCCATTGCGATACTAGAGAGACTTGAGAACCCAAGTGCAGGGGAATAGCAAGTATTAAAAAAAAAAAAATTAAAAAAGACAAAATCGTATCAGAAATATACTCCTTTTGTAATCTATGTGCAGGGAAATCCTGTGGAGGGTCACATTTTCATCTGAATGAATGACAGATGCATGTAAAGAAAAGACATCAAAAAAATACAAGGTTTTAAACAAAATACACATCTGCGTTCCTGTTGCCAAATTACCAAAAAGAACAGATATCTTTTAAAAAGACAAGGTATTTGACATCGTTTATGCCAGATATTTTTTTAACTCCACTGAAGATGTAACACGTCGCCAGGCTGTAAGTCCCTCCCTGGGCAGAATCCATGTCACCTCCTGGCAGGCAGGCTGAGTGCAACCAACAGCACAGCACAGCACGGGTACCCAGCAAACAGCTGTACACACTGAACCCACCCGATCTGAACCCGGGCTCCCCCCAGGCCTCTGTGCCTGCAAAACTGCAGCCGTGGACCTGGCCCTGCAGCGGCTGAAGGGCACTGGCTTAGCTCTGGTCTTTCCCATCCAAAGGTACTCAATCCTGTTAAAAGACTCCTGATGATTTTAATGAGTTTTGCACCAAAGAGCTGGGCAAACTATAGCTTTCAGTGTCACCACACAGTTATCATGTTGACAGTCAAAATGGGTAAAAACTAGGGGTGTTGCCACAGCTGAATGATTTTTAACTCCAGCACCATCAGGAATGAGTTGGTTTCATTGAGAACAAGTGACAGAGGGAATCTTCCCAACACACTGGAAGAGGAAAATCACCTGCACTCAACACAAATCATCTGCTTTTGAAAGCAGCCCTCATGTAAAGAGCATGATACTATTGTGATTATCGCTAAACACTCAACAGCAATCAATTAGACATTTTCAGGAACTGGGTGTTTCAAACACAAGAATGACAGCTGTCTTTTCAAAGGTGTCAGTTACTGTATTTTAAAAATGAGCATAGACAGGGCAAAGCCTACGAAGGTCAGGTTTTGCCCTAGTCAGCAGACATACCTTACATCCTATTTGCCTAGTCTTTACCAGGATTTTTTGAAAATATCAGCTGTCACTTTTTAACAATAATAATAATTAAAAAATCACATAGCAAAACCCTAAACCATTTTATCTAGTAAATACAACATAGAGGAAAAAATGTAGAATACATAACACTTAGATGTACTTATCAGAAAAAAAAAATAACGGAAGTATGTATGGTGGTTGTGTTGCTACATATTTTTCTTATTGCAATAGCACTCACTGACTCTAATCAATAGAGAAGCTTTATTTTCGCATCTGTGCAAAGTGCTGTACGCACAATAAAAGATCATCTTTATCCTACACCTTTTACCAAGCATGTGAGGAGTATATATTTGAAGAGAAGTTAAACTGCCCATTATTCTTATCAGAGATCGTGTCCCTCATGCTCTCCTATCACAAGAACTGACCACAAACGTGTCTCCTAAAACGAAATACAGATTTTTCACATGAAAATATTACAGGCTGAATTATTAACAGCTAACGATTACACATTATCCGTTTTTAACTAGGGTGTACTAATAATTTGCATTTAGCTTCAATATTCTTTCAAGGTTTTCTTCCACCTCCTCCTCATAGTAAGGGTGTGCGCTAAAACTAGCCACAGCTTTCACTCAGAGGACAAGATAGGCAAACAAGTCTTGGGACAGTACTTTTGAGCAATTAGCTTTGTCCTTACAATGCTTAGAGCATCAGCATATTGTTTGGAACAAATCCTGAGTTTGGTGGTTTTCTTTAAGAAATGGAACTTTTGCAGAAACATTTTTTGACACTGAACTTTTTCCCTTATTTTCTCTTGATGGTGGATATTAACATTTCTTGACAGAAAGGAAGACAGAAGAGAGACTGCTCTTGCAGAATCAGGAGTAATACAGGTTGCTTTACTGGGTATATTCTCTTATATTAGGATTTACCATCTGTTCAGTCCCTCATTATATTTATTTCACAACTTCACAAACAGAAAGATGAAAAGGCTTTGAAACAATCTTATCTTTCACCTAAAGAGTTTTGAATTCTTTTGCAGAGATTGTTCTGTACGCCACAGCTATATGCAGTAATGAAGTGATCCCTGACTTCAAACTGATGTATAAAATACACACAATGCGCTTGTTTTCAAAGAAATGGGTATATGCTGCACCTGACCTTTCACTTTAACCATTCCTCTCATCCAGACTTTTTTAAATTGACTATCACTATTGGTCAAAACTGAAAAGGCAGCAACCTTTTCAGACTCTGACACTGTTTCTATGGGTGTGTTATAGCCAGATCACTCCTGATCCTTAATGAACAATGCAAGAACCAATCCTAACCACCCAGTTAAACTGCCATTCTTTTCAAGAGCTCCTAACAATGTTGAAAGTTCAGCTTTTAGTAAAGTTTAAATAGGAACCAAAAAGGCACGAAACAAACACTAAAAATAAGCACCCTTGTAACGCAAGTCTAACCAATAAAAGGTATTTATGGCAATTGCCTGAACTTAAAACAGTAATGATAATACATAAAGCACCTTCCGTAATATTGAATTACTACTTAATTTGATCTACTGTTTAGTTTTCTCAAAACCTCTGGCACTCAGTAATTTGTGATAAAATAATTTTATCTTCATATTTTTCATCAATCTTGACTGCCCCATACACTCATTGGTACTCTTTGGTCACTAACTGCAAGACAGCTGGCAATTAATACAGAAGACCAAAATTTGGATCTAGAGAGAAGACAACAAAAGCCTGACGAATGCTCACGACACCATACCAAACTGCAACTAACAGCTGTCTATTTTCAGGTGGTTTTGTTGACAAAATAAGTTTTACTACAAGCTATGCAAGAAATGATAAGCCCCCTAGGGCTTGTATGGGTCAGATCCATCTTAAACTGAACTAAGGTGAAATTCCCACCAGAACTGATGGAAACTGTACCCATTTCAACCAAGACTCAATTTGATCCACATGTAAAGGTCCACCACTTAATGCAATAAAGCGTTAAGCAGAAACTTGATCGAAGCAAAGGAAGGTGTATAATGACAATAATCATGTACTTATGTAACAGCATTTGCCAAAGACCTTAAATTCATTTAAAAGTAAAAAAACCCAGGCACCTTGAGTAGTATTACAGACTTATCAGTTTGGAAAACCACAACGAAAAGAAGTTACAACGAAAAGAAGATAGAAAGCATGAAATTTTACTCCTATGCAGAAGGGCCAGCCCAAAGACTACCAGCTTTCCTTAAGTCTCCCATAAATCCTTTAAGTAGGACTTCAATTAGAAGTTATACAGGATTAGGGAGGTGGATAGGGCTCATACTGGACCTTGAGTACAGGAGTGAAACTTACCCATATGAATCAATAAAATAGTCTACAAATGAAATAAAATAAATCAATGAATCTCACATTCAAGTTTGAGATGACTATTATTATACTTAAAAAAAAAAGATAAGATTGCGGAATTTTTATTTGAGAATCCACTGCTCATGCTGTTCATAAAGCACAGGAGTTTGCAGTCCAACCACCCACCCTACATGAGGAAGTAGTTATTTAGCTGAAATTTTGTTCTATATGCAACACTTGATCATTCTGTTAATGAAAAACTAAATTTAGAAAGAAATTAGCACAGTACAGTCCCTACTCTATTGCATGTGTGCACATCCCTGTACGGTTTATATTCTGTTCTCTGGAAGTGCATTTGACCAACAGTATCACTCTTACAGCCCTCCTTGATCCATCTTCAGTTTTCTCCCACAACTCCAATTAACTTTTTAAAAATAAAAGGTTATCCCTAAAAATAGGCCACACCTGAATTCTGTCCAGTATAAGTGCCCATAGTTTCTTAAATATGAATCCTTAGATTTAGATTCTTGTCACACATTCTTGAGTCAGAATTTATTCTAAATAGCTGAGACCTGTTTCAACTTTGAGACTAAGCGGCTGTGTTCCTGTAGCACAAGGTACATTGCAGTTCTAGTCCTTGACTAGAGTTCTGGGTAATTCTGTTGCTAGTAAAAGCAACAGCAGAAAAAGCTCTGTCTGAAGGTAGTCAAGATACTCCTATGACAGGGTAAGTTTTTTTTTGGTTTTTTTGTCTAGTGATATTCAGCAGCTGATGTATATCCTATATTCCCTCTGTTAAGCTACATAAGGTTCTTGAATATGCTCTTGGCTGTTTTAATTTAGTATTCAATTCTTTTACAAAACTTTAAGTATCTGGTTACATTCATTTCTTGTTTGTTTGAATTCATACAAAACCCTTGTGGATTAGAGATAAGATACCGTGAACTTTAATACTAAGCTTTTGACCCAAATGTAACCTAATGCAAATATAGATGTTGCTTCATCAACAGCTTTATCACTGGGGTTGTACTTAACGGTATTTCATCTTTTTTTTTTTAATTCAAACAATCACAAAACTCTATTCTTCATCCCATACTTCACTACTGTCTTATCAACTGATTATAAAACACCCATGAAAATAAACAGTTCCAGTAGGAAAAAGAAATTGGAGAGTCACAAGGTATCTCATTCTAACGTACCACTCTAGAGATTTTGAGTAGTCATGGTTATGGCCAAATTACAGACGAGACAACAGCACACACTAAAGCAGAGATGCAGGTGTTTCAAATCCCTGAGAGGCTGCTGCAGCCATTATAGATATGAAGTTACGCTACAGGAATTATGTTTCTAAAGGGGCATCTCATGTAAACAGCAGTAATTTAGAACTGACTCTTGGTGTCTTCCTCAGTAAAGGATTTCAAGGGCAATACTCACAAGAAACTTACAAGGACTGTTTGATACTGCGCAGGATGTTCTGCTATTAAGTAGAACATAGGGTAACCCAGTATTGCCAGAAATGCTGGTGTTTATGTTGAGCAGAAGAAAGCGTTTATTTTTTGACATGTAGCAGAGTTTCAGTGAAAAACTGCCATGAAAGAAGAGTTGTGCCTATCTTATCTCAGTAATGTAGCACACAGCCCCTGTGAGACATAACAGTGCTTTCATCCTTACTTTATAGACTCTAGGGGAACAGAGGCTAAAAGGTCAGATGAGAATCAGGCATCTAAAAACTACAAAATTACACCTAAGAGACCGTATACTCTGCACCGCGCTTTCTCTGCAGACTGGCCACTAATTTTGCCTTGGCTTCTGCAAAGCTTCTCCCAAGTGTAAAAATAAGTTATTTTAGGACAGAAGATGGTTGTTTTTTGTGTTCTTTTGTTTGTTTGGGGTTTTGTGTGTGTGTTTACAATCGATCAACCGAAAAATATGGCAATCCAGGTACTCTGAAAGCCAGTGATACTGAAAAAAAGGACTTCATTCTCAAGGGCTACAATAAAAGGGATAGCGTTTGCATGGTTTTCCCATGAATACAACAAAAATAAGGAAAAAAAGAACCAACCCAAACCCAGAAGTGGTTTCCAGATATGCACATTCATATAGCGGGCTTCATGCAAATGGACAGGTACAAAGATGTCCCTAAGCTCCATTCTAACACAAAAGTTCATTACTTATGCTACCATGGAAGATAGGTACAATGATTTCAGGCTTATCCATGCTCTTACAATCCTTTACTAACAAAAGTGCCCTACGCTAAAAACAACTTATACTATTTGCGATTTCTTTAATGTAATGCTAAGTGAAATAAAGTTTGGAAAAAAACCCTCCCAGAAACATAAAGCATGAAATGAATGTTTAGTCCTGTCTACGCTTACTTTAGAGCTTTTGCCTTCATCTAGGCTCTGCAGACAAGAAATACAAATACTGCTCCTCCATGTAATTTGGTAAAGGGACCACACCTTCAGCTTCTTCTAGTATCCTTTACTGCTCAAGTTTTCTCTAAATTAACAGAAGCACTTTGTGATCCTCACCTAATATAAGGTGGCATAGGACATTCTCCCATGTATGGCTATGCCCACTATACAACTGGTTTGTATACAATACATTTCCAATGGCACTCAGGAAATACAACATCGGTAAAATGTCTTCCACCTCAAGAAAGTCAGTTGTATTTAAATAAACAGTAGGAAAATGGCTTGGGAGAGACATGTTGTAGAATTTTATCTCTAGGGCACAGCTTGAAGTTTGAAAGCAATCCCACTTGATCTGAGCACAGATTTGAAGATGGAATCATCGTTTTACTATGCATCAGGGAGCAGCAAAGTCAAAACCCAAGTTTATTTTGTACTTGCTCTAATTACAGATCCCCCGTTGTCTGTAGTGCTGTTCAGTGCATGAAGCATCAATGGTAACAAGCATTTCACATCTGTCACGCGGTACATCTGCACACACTGCCGCTCCTACGGACTGGGCTGAGACTCACCTATGAGAGAGGGTGGGTTTCATGGAGCTCATAGAGTTCATGGGGGGTTGCATGGGTAGCTTCCCTGGAGGATCGTTCTGCCGGCTCTTCTGGTGGCGAAGCAGCAAGAGGCGTCCCAGCTCCTCACACCACGATGAAAGCAGCGCTGTGCGAACAGGACAAAATAACAGTAAGCGCACAACCCAAGAACTGGCACAGCCAAGTGCAGATGCATGCTACTGTAACAGGAGTCTCAATCCCAACAGACAAACCCCAGGAGTGAAGAGCTTGTCCATGAACGACCACTCATATTATTATCCTATCAAATTGAGTCTGTAATTGCCCTACACTATCATTATAATGTTTTTACACAAGTTACAAACATTCTGCACAGCCCAGGAGGGAGAACTTGTCTGAGCTGAGCAGCACAGAGATGAAGAATGGATGAGGCACAAAGACATAGGATAGCTGTTGTGAGTAAAAAAAAGACAGAAGAATTTGTTTCACGCTAATAGAAATGTAACAAAAATATACAGAAGACATCATTCACAGAGGGGAGCAAAGAACAACATCATCTCTTTTCTGTTCAGCTATTTTTGTGCAAAAGATTAATTGGAGAGACATAAAGAGAAACCAATGTGCAAGAATCCATTTCCAAACCTGCTATCAGCCATCGGTCTTGAATAGATAAACAGGAGAATAGAGCCACACTGATGTATGGATACAAAGTTAGGCACTTAAATCTATATTTGACCTAGCACAACCCCTAAATGTGTATTTCCATTATGTGCCTAATCTTCTAGTCAATGAGGGTAATTCTGTGCTTACAGGAAAATCACGCTTATGAACTATGAAGATGCAGAGATTTCCTACAGGGACAAAAAGCTTCCAACTCCAGCTGAAGGGATGAAAGGGGTCATTATCTCTGAAAACATGGCCTCTCCCTTATGCAACCACACTCAGAAAAGACCAGCCCCTGTTACAGAAACCACCTAGTTTTCATTAAGCACAGCCCCAGAAAGTGCCTGCAGGTAAAATGTGCCTCCCATGAGTGCACCCAGCCAAGACACCCCACTGAAGCCTCCAGCAACACCCAACTGAGCCTCAAAGCTGCATGTTTAATTCCAGCATCAGCAGTGGCTGTGGTAAAAAGTCACCAAGATGTGACACAGTGAAGAATTTCACCAGAACAAAGTGCAGGCTAATTGCAAGATTCTGCAGTTGAAAAAACATTCTCAAGTGGAAGTGCTTGGGGTTTTTCCTTCTTTAAAGTATGCTTTACAAAACCCTCATAACAAGAAAATGCTTCATATTTAATTTTTAACTAAGTGCTTTGCTGAGGTGTTATGAACTGAACACAAATCAACAGATTGCACAAGTAGGTGAGAACCAGAACACTACTCAAAACCCAATGCTTTTTTTTCAGAGTAGGAGAGCTCTAAATGTAATTTTAGGCTTCCTGGTTTAAAAGAGACAAGTGCAGAATTCTCTAAAATTGTGGCTTTTATTTTCATTTCTTATTTTTCTAGTGGTTGTCTTTTAACCAAATAATAGCATCATAAGCCGCAGCAAACTACCATTTCAGGGTACACCACCTTCTTTTTTCACTAGCTACTGTCTGGTACCATTAACACATATTTGGAACAAATTCAAAGAGACTAATTGTAAAATTGTATTGGAGGGGGAGAACCTGTTTTGCCAAGAACACCCACAAATATGATTTTCCAGTACCAGAAACAATTGGAATTTCTCAAGTTTAACGGCCACACAAGAAAAACACTTAAAGCCCGAGCCATTCCTGTGAATAAACTGCACATTTGGACAAAGGAGAGGTAGTAATTTCATTGCATTTATCAAGCAGAAGGTCAAGAGCAGTGTTTAGGGAGGCATTTTAGAGCTCTGCTGTGACAAAAAGGGGACACCGCTTCTTTATGTAACTAAATATGGTCACTCGGAAATTGTCAGCCTCACATGTAGCCTACAGAGAGCGTTCCCCCGAGCAATGTGAAATGTTCCAGCAACGAGTGTCAGTCTAGGCTGCTTCTCTATTAGCCAAGGAATCTGTCAACAAGCATTTGATCAAATTATACTCACCTTTTATCCCTGGCATATCATTACTAATATGCCAGTGACAAAGGCGCCCTCCCCCTTTCCAGCCACCTGGAGACACAAATCCCTGCCTTGCAGGGTTTCTTCCCGCACACCACTTGAGCTCTGAGAAACGCGAACAAAGTGTTCTGCCGAACGCTAAATGCAGCCGTTGCAGAGTAATAGTGGATGCTGAGCACTTCCACAGCAGAGTGTAATTACTACAGCATCAAATGGAAATCGTCCATCTTAAATGAGGCTTTGACGGGTGGAGGGAGCTGCTCCTTCTGCACACCTATGTGCACTTGACAAATAAGATAAAAAGCAACAACCCGATGGATCTGAGGGCAAGAACCGGCAAACAAAAGCCAAACCTGCTTGGAAAAAGTGGAGTAACTCCTGGAACAGGAGTAAGCAATGAGATAGCATTGCTTTGGTGAAGTGAAAATAAGAAAATGAGTTGTTATTATTACCAATATCCCATATACACATTTATAAAGGTGAAATGTAAACCATTAAAGAACAAAGAGATCCTCAAGATAAGCTGGACAGTTTCATTCTCCAAGTTATCTGGAGAGGAGTCATGTTTTTAGAAACTAAGAGACTGCAGGTATTAAAGGTAGCAAATTTACTCATCCCTATCACAGCACTCATTACGAAGAGGTTTAACCTTTCCTCCCTCGGGACATTTCAACTCATACGCCATGTATAATAATCGCTCTCTTTCCTGCATCAGTGTTTGTGCGCGGAATGAAAACAAGAGCTATTTGTAGCCACCTTAGGAGTAACCAGTCCCCCCTCTAT
>NW_009918174.1:1670-38223 GCF_000696875.1 Nestor notabilis | reverse complement strand
AGCAAGAACCATCTAAAGGAGTCTGCTCTCTGCTAGAAATTCTGGGGCAGCCTCTGTTCTCCCCTGCCCCAGCTACCTCCACTGCTCTGCTCTCTGCTTGGTAAGATGAATATATACCCCACACACATCTGGTACAGCTGGCTTCTGGAGAACATCACTTCCTGGGCTATTCAAGCACGATGAAACAAACTCAAAATGAATTTACAGATTACACTATTCATCTTTAGTGTACTTAGTTACTGCTTTTTATGCTGACAGTATTAGGCGTATCTCAACTCATTTACACTCAAAGCACGA
This sequence comes from Nestor notabilis, assembly GCF_000696875.1. Taxonomy (NCBI): domain Eukaryota; kingdom Metazoa; phylum Chordata; class Aves; order Psittaciformes; family Psittacidae; genus Nestor; species Nestor notabilis. Next base: position 37,926 of record NW_009918174.1, on the reverse strand, counting down.
GAATTTCAGTATCATATTATAATGAACAGATAAAGCAGCAAGCACAAAGGACAGCTACAGATGGTGCCAACAGTCAGTCTCTCCCTCTCGTAGCACAGCCAAGCAGCTGCTTTTTCTCCCCCCTCCGCCCCTCCTCCTTGTACAACAGGAGCACAGATTTTGCAGATGGACCATCCACACCGTCTCTCACAGCCTCTTGCTGCAGCAGTTTAATGATCAGATTTAAATCGTGTTCCTGTGCTGCATTGCTACAATGTCGCTTGCATGTAATGATGTGGCTTTCCTGCTTAAGTTGAAGTTAACTGTTGCAGTGGGGTGGGAAGGCAAAATCCTTAAATGTGCACCCCCTCACACACCGCCATATGCAGCCCAGGTGTAAAATACAACCTGGTTAATAATCCAGAATTGACATTTTCAACCCCTGTTCTGTCACAGAGGGCTCTACCAGCTCATGCCAAAAGATGCATAATAATGGCAATCAAATGACGCGCTGACAGTTTAAGTGTATTCATACATTTATTTGGCTTAAAGGGACACGCTCTGGGATGATTGGTGCAATATTTGACCTACTTTTCTCCATTTGCAAAACCTGTATCATTCTTAATGGGATTGCATTTTACTTTAAGCACTGATGTATTTTCATACGAATAAATCAATACTGATTTGCTAATGACGACTGTGTTAAGAAACCAACACAGAAATGAGCAGCTCGGCTTTCACATTTGTGAAAAAGAGAAAAACAGAAAGATTTAAAAATAAGAGAAATTTCAATTATGAGTAGCCCAAGGGGTTTGCCTAAGGAAATGAGAGAAAAAACACATTCAGAGATACTCAGCTTGCTGCTACCCAGACCCATTTTTGTTTCTCCTTTCCCTGAAGAGGAGCAGACGTTGCAGAAGTGTGTCTCAGCACAGAATGTGACCGACCTCTCCTTAAAATACTCATAAATACTCCCACACACCCAGAGTTGGCCACACTTTATGTCCTTCTGGATACCTCCTATAGTTTTAAACACTTTCATTGAAAAAAATCATGAGACATCTCAATGTATCCAACACTGGGATTCTGAGGACAAGGAGAGGGAAGAGAGCTGAAAGGCAAAGATTTCTTTTTTTCCCTTCAGCCTGAGTCACATTTCAAGCATTTTTCTGCAACCACAGAGCTAAGCCTTGCTTGAAAGAGAAAGGAAGCAATTGTTATTTAATCCCCTGCCTCTCGGACCCAGGTCTTTAAGAACATGCCAAGTATCACAAGATTTGCGACACAATTACTAGGACTGGCCACATCCCCCAGTACTGTTTCTTTCATGTGACGGCCCTTCCATGTTGAAAACCTGCCAGGCAGTATGGAAACAAAGGCCTCTGCTGCCCACTCCATGGCACCTTCCCATCCCTCAGAGCCATGTGTGCCTATCACCCAGCAGTAGCACCAGGCACTTCCGTGAGGAAAACCAAGGAGCTCGAGCTGAGGGAAGCCATGGATCACATCCAGGCTGCCCACGCCACTTCTTACTTCTTCTCGGTGGCAAATGATGCTGGCGTACTCACAACAATTATGTGCTGGGTGCTGATGACGCAGCTCAAGGGATAGTTTATAGCCATGGCATTGAATATTGGTACAGCCTGTTACAATCCCTTTTGGGTCAGGGAACAGAAAGGGGAAGGAAAACAGGCTAAGCGATCAATGCTACCCCATAGATTCACTAATGCATTTCATTAGCTGCATCCACACCAGCACTGATAGCTGCAATCCTGTAACTGACTGATTTAACTCAGCGCGGTGCAAAGTGCCGTGGTAAGCATCTCCGAGTGAATGAGCCAGTTGGCTCCCTAGAAAGCAAAATACAGAGAAGCACGGTGCTAATCTATTTACCTATTATGATACCCTAGTATTAGTTACAGCTTATCACCTCAGTAAATCGCTGCCTCTTGTTAGGGAACGTGCTTAAAGGTGCAGCAAACTGTTATTTACAGGCAGACACTATATTTACAGCCACAAAGACAGGTGAGGAGGGGATAGGACAACAGCTCAGTAATTTCAATGCCTTCTGCTTCCCCGGAGACTGCTGGAGGAGCACAATAGGATTACCGCTTCCTTGCTGCAGTTAAGCTGCAGCAGATAGTTCAATCGGCAGACTGGCAGACCCGTATTTCTTACTCACTGCAACAAAAATATTAGGAAAAAAGGAGGAGTTTGATTTGGAAAACTATCTGTTCAGCACCATCTCGCTAGTTTGGTTTCCTGTCTTGGATGGAAATGCATTTGGCTGAAAAGATATTTACAGCATAAGTAAGAAAATCCAACATTTTTTTGCAGGTCATAACCATTAATTTTATGTTGCTCTTAGAAACAAATTCGTATTTTTACATGAAGAATTACAGTTAAGTAGAATACAGAGCTACCGAGGGCTTTCTACCCTCTTCTGATAGACTGCAATCGAAATTCAGTTTTTATAAATCATCCAGTGAGATAATTTGGTGGGGTAATAAGGGAGGCAGCAGAGAAGGAGAGGAGTGGAAATAACTATTGTCTTGATTATTTAAGAACGATAGTCTTTTTACACAGGAAAATGGAGACTATATACTGTTTGGAAAAATATATAAAAAATGTTAAGTACCTGATGACCAATGTGCTGCAGGGTTAGAAAAATGATTTCAATTGCATTAAAAGGATGGAATCTTTAGATGTCCACAATTTTGGAAAGCAGTAAATCAGATGTTTTCCTCATGTTTTAAAAGCCATTTTGCTTTTAAAGAGCTGGGGAATGGAGAGAGAGGAGAAACTGCTCATCCCAAACTATTCCAAGGATTGATTTTCCTGCAGCTTTAATCCTCACACACTCCAGCAGCGCCTGGCAATGGCCGGCTAACCTGTCGGACAGTCAGTCAGGGCAGGAAAGCAAGGCCACAATGAAAATAGGATGTACCTATCCATTAGGAGAAATTCAGAGTATGTGTGTTTGCCCCTCCTCTTCAGTTCTTTCAAGGTACCACTATGTGTCCTAACCCTGTGACAGACGAGCTCTACCCCTGTCATTACACAAGCTTCTGCTGTGTATCTGCCTCAATGCGGAGAGCACAAAAGGAGTGTATACAATGCCAATTACAAAGCAGAAGTAGTCATTTCTCAGCAGTCTGGCTGCAGCAGCTCCCAAGGAGCCCACCCCTCCTTCCGGGTCTACCTCTCTGGCTGCCAGCAGATGCCCACTGCACACGCAGGGGACCATGGCACAGAGCCTGTGCTTGTTCCCAACCCATCCTGGGAGGCTTACACCCAGCTGGTTGCTTTTTTGGAGCAGCTGAGGATTGTGCTTGCTGTTCTCCATCATGCAAAATCAGTGTTGTGAGTTTAAAGAGTCCAAGTAAGTAAGCTGGATTAAAAAAACTGATGTTACCTGGAATTAGAAGTACCAACACAAGTAAGGAGTACCACTGCCAAATGCACACAGGTTTAGAAGGTGCTAGTCCCAGTGACCGCACAACAAACTGTGTGGAACTGAATTCCCCAGCAGAGCAAAGGCAGTGGCTGGTTCAACCCCTGCTTTGGGAGGCACAAACTGCCCACTGATTGCAAAAGGAACACAAACTCAACAGCCACAGTTCAACACTGTGAAACGGTATGGTATGTGTTTCTACCACTAATATCCAAGTAGTGCCCTTTACTACCAATGCCTCCTTCACTACTATAGCTAGAGCTGTGCCCTGCAGAAATACTCACCTTTGCTCCGGTAGCATCTATCATGCACTTCTTATATGTTATCATTAAAAAACAAACACCACATGGGTTTGTAGCAAAATAGATAACGTGGGGAATGCCTAATGAAATAGAATGTAATATAAAATAAATTAATAGAGGTTTTATTCAACAAAACCCTTACTGTAAACCTGAAAGTTATCTAGCATGTGTTTTCAAGGGTGCTGTGTAAGAGTGACACCAAGTACAAGTCTGGTCTTGAATATGGGTCCAGCATGTCTTGGCATATCTTCAACTCTTCACGAATACCTCTCAAAACACATATATATTGGCTTCACCAAAAGCTCTTGCCAATTGTAATACTACATGCTGGAGACACAGATTTGAATACTGCTATCCTTATCCCATGACTTCAGTAGAACCGGGATTCCCCAATTTCCTTCTACACTTGCCAAAACTTGGCAGAGCATCTTACCAGATTCACTACGTTAACTCTGAAGTAATACGTTACAAAACATAGCAACAATGGTTCAATTTGGCAAGCACAAAACACTCTGCACAGATCCAGATAAAATACGTAAGCGTCTCATTTAGGCTTAGCTGTACGCACATTGCTACATCTGAAAACATGCCCCATTATAAAGAAAAGACAAAGCTGGTTAAAGGCCACCAGCAAGTAAAACTTGGATGCAGCTTTCCAAAGGAAATGCACTTCAATAGCATTAGATTGCTTGTTTTCTTACTCATCCAATTGTTGGTTTCACTGCTTAGATTTCAGACAACAGTGCCTTTCATTACTGCTGTACGCTTTTATTTCGTAATGCCAGTTCCAGTCATCAACAGATTTCACACATAATGCAGGCACGTGAAAAACTGAAGCGACTCCCTTTAACCTGTGTTTGGCTAGATTCAAAGTGGTGACCTGTAGGTGAGAGGCTCAGTTTCACTTAATCCATCCTGAGCCCTCCAATTACTACTGTAAACAACTCCTGAGCTAACACTACCACTAACACCTGAAAGAGCTAGGAAAACATACTGGAGGCATGTAACTAGAGCTTGAATACAGGGAATTCATGCACAATCATTACGATGATGAAAGTCTGGAAAAGGGAAAACCTAGTGGCTATTTCCCAAAAGAGACTAAAAGAATAACTTCAGAATTGAAGGCCCAGTTTCCTACTGGGGAAAAGTAACCCAAACTAATCAAAAGGACCAAAAGGAAAGTAGAAAAAAAAAAGAGTAGCAACCAAAATGGATTTGTCAAGGACGAATCATGCCATACTTCTCTACTCTCTTTACACTACAGACAAGAGACTTTCAGCATAGATTAGTTTGATTTTAGTGAGGCTTCAGTGCTGCTTTATGTGCCATTCTCACAAATAAAAAAGGGAAATAAGGTCTAGCTGAACACAACACAAAATGGCTGGAAACTTAAGCTTACTGAACTATTAAACCAATGGTCAGTAACGGAAACAAGCATTATTGGCTGGGTTTTTGCAGGAGTGTTTTCTGGGTCTGAAACTACTGCATACTTCATTTATGGACATCCACGACACAGATGGATAAAGGGCTAGAACATGTTCCAGCTCAATTTACAGATCACTGCAGAAATTTGGTGTTGAAATGATCTTGAAAAGCTAGAGAAGTGGTCCGAAACTACATCCAAGAGGGACACGTACAAAGTACGATACAGTGCACCTTCCCAACAACAGGGTGAGAACCATCTTCAAAGGCAGGAATTCTCAGAAGCAGCGCTGAAGACAGTAGCCTGTGCAGAGGCTGAGCCATGCCGCACTGCTGTAGCAAATTCAACTGGCCTCCTCGGGCACAAGTCTGAAAAATGCACAGTTCTCCTTTCTCTCTACCCCACCACAATGTAAAGCCAAAGAAGGGGAAGAAAAGTCATTACAATCATTGGGAGAAACCCCATCAATATAATATGCATGGAGTAGTGGTATGGTTTGGTGGTGTTGGCTTGGTTTCTTTCAGAAGAGGGAAAACTGACAGCAGTATTTACCGAGTAACAAAGCATCACCCATATCGTCAGCAGAAACGCCAAAATATAATATACAAAGAGATAGAAAAGACACAGGTTAGGGATCAGAAGCATCCTAATGCTTGTAAGTACCCTAAGAGGCAAGCTGAGGAATTGCCATGAATGGAGATGCTGAGGCAAGGTCAGATAAACATCCAGAGAGAACAATACTAGGGATTCTTTAGGCAAGGGGTATGGCATAGATACCACTGAAGTCTTTTACAACTAAATGACTCTATGATTGTGAACATAGGAATTTCAATCAATCAGCTTGCATCAGAAAAATATTTAAATCTGGCTTGACTTTATAATTATTCTAAACAGAGATGTAAAAAATACTGAATATCTCAATTACGGCATGGGGGGCTCCTGCAGAGACTGCTGAAGGGGCTATCCAGCTACATGGCTTGCTGGCTACATTTTACAGATGAAAGAAACTGAGAGCAGGTGATGTGCTGAAGGTCACACCATTTGTGACAGAACGAGTCCCAGAACAGGGAGGATCATACACCTTCCTCTCTTTGCAAGGAAAAACCACAACCACCACATCAAGGGGTTACTGCTCTGTGCCCACAGTCTCTGTGCCTGCCATGGAACATTTTCAAACAACTGTAAAACATCTGGAGAGGCTTTCAAGGAGGGGAAAAAAAAATTACAAAAACCACACAACCAAAATTTATAGCAGAAACGTGTTTCCAAAGTTAACATTGCACAGCCAGAACTTCTGAGAAGGCCCAAAAGCTATTTTAGGAACTTCTGGTTCTGCAGTCTCGCTCTTTGCTTTAATTTTACATTATTTTACCTTTTTATGGGAAAAGAATGTTTTATCAGGTGTCCTCAGGATTTTTTTTATTTCTGTACAATTAGTGTAATACGGGCATTGCCAACTTCTCTGTAAGCGTTGAAGGAAAAAAACGTTCACTTTCAAAGTTAGGGGTTGCAGGACAATTTTTCATGCTATACAAACTGTACTTGAACAGAACCACGCTGAAAGCACTGTGATCCCTGTCTTTGCATCTTGTTTTTCATTGTGAAAGAACAATTACAACTATGTATAAAATAACCTCTATGTGTTGAACATGGAAACAATTAAGGACATCAGCAAAAAGAAATTCAGCCTATTGAAGTGTTCAACTTATTTCTGTTTGAACAATACAGAGCAGAGAGATGTTGCATGCACTGCACTTTCAAGGCAGTGATGTTTCCCATCTCACTGCCCAGTTAATGTGTCAGTTTTCTAACAAAGTCATTACTTCTCTTTTCCCCACTGTGTCCCACCAACCCCACAAACCCTGTCATCTTCTTTCCTTTACTAGCAACCTGCTCTGCTCCTCTGGTACCAATCACCTTTTCTTGAGAACTGCCTAATTAATTAACATTCAATTAACAGACCAAAGTTAAATGGCAAATAATTGTTCCTAAGCTGCACTGGGAACTTGGTAACTAATGCGAACAAGAGAAAGGCTTTGGTACCCCGAAAGTCAGTTTCTTCTAGCTCAAAACACTGTTATATTAAAGAGGCATTCTGTGAGCCATGGATGCTCTTGTTAAAGCATTCTGATACATTTAAGATACACAGTGAACTGCGTTTATTTTATTGCCAATAAAGCAAAACTAGCAAATCATTTATGCTCTGTTACAATAACGCCACATGGAAGACTCAAATTGGTGTAAAATAAGACATCTAAATAACCCTACCCTAATCTTCAGATTTTTTTTATTGTGTTTTCATGATAGAGAGTGTTCAGCAGCAAAACTGCTGTCTGTGCCCATGCCCTGCTGTGGCTTGTAAGCGCTCCCAGCTGCGCTGAAGCATCTCTTTCCATGACCATCCTGTGAACCTGGCCAGGAATCTGACCTGCGTTTTTTTTCTTCTTCCTCCTCTGACATTTATTTGGTTTTGTTTTGTGTTTTTCCCCCAGCAAGATGAATTCCCTGCTGCAGCTCCAAGTCTGTCCCCAGCACCAAGGCTACGGCACTGCAGAGGCAGAAGTCAGGCAGCTGTTTCTCTGCACAGGCAGTACCCAAAAACATGGCTCCGGTGCACATGTATATGCCTCAGTTCAATTAGCGAATCTAAAAGCACACAGAGGTTCTGAACATGAGATTGCTTTATTTAAAAACCCAAGTACGAACATTAGCTTTAGACAGGTTAGAAATTGCTGTTTCCTTGTCTTCAGGGAAATGTTTATGGTTTTACACAGGTAGAAATAGGTTATCTATGGAATAGGGGAGAAGTAAAAAAAAATGAACATGGCTAACTGCTTTTCACATGCATCTAGGGAGGAAGCCAGTAAAAATCACAGCTCACACTGATTTTTCAATACCTTTCTTTTCTCTGTCTGAAAATGAAAAAGACATTTGGAAGAGGGAAAGGGTTATTTGTGACTTATCTCATCCGATGGACATCTACAGAAGAGCTGCCTGCCTAAATTCTCACAGACGGCATCTGGCCCCCTCTCCCTGCACGCAAGTGCTATCTTTTCAGGACTGGAGTGCTATAAGATAATGCCATCACTGCTCTTGCCATCTATAAATAACAACTGCATTCGGATCCAGCCAAGTCACGTGGAAAAGCTGGCCAGAGATATGTACATGTGTGTGAGCATGCATTTGGAAACCCAAATAATTCTAATAATCTTGCATGAAATAAGCTTTAGCTTTCCAAATTTAGCTCTGCTCCATGCACTCTCTGTGACTTGCAGAGGACTGCCATCATTTTTTTTCAACGCTGTTCTTCCCCTGGAAGCTGCTGAGTAGGGCATTAGCGGGGCATTGTGCAAAACTGTATCATGTGCTACTGCGCAGACAGACTGCTCTGAGAGGCAGACAAGAATCAATTGCTCCGGCAGCTCTGCTAACCCTCCCTCCCCTCTCGTTGACATCTTATCTCAGCCACTGAAAAGGCGCATGGGCCCGAGCGAGGCAGCCGTGGGGAGCGGTGGGCGGGTGAGAAAGCGAGACAGACAGCACAGCATGGATGCCACACGCTGGAGCAGTTTCCCGATCCTGCGCTGAACTGCGGCATGAGCCTTCCCAGCCTCCTGTGAATGTCTCAGGCGGAGCGCTGGGATGGCAGAGAAAATAATACACTCTTAACGACACACGAAACCAGGCTTTAGCACCAATTCTCTACAGCAGATCTGTTGGAGCAGTGCAAAAGGATGATTTAAAAAAAAGTAAACCCTATAATTTGGGTGCTTAAACAATCTCACAGCATTAGCAACAAACACAAACAGGAAACCATTTCAGATGAGTTGTATGCGACTCCTCAGGGCATTTTCTGGGAAAATGACTAAAATACAACCTGACATGACCAATAAAGCCTACCAAAAATGTTGTTTATCTGAGACTATAATACTCACAACACATCATCAGGAGTAAGATTTTCATCTTTTTAAGCTAAAACTGAAGAGAACATATACTGAAGAGGAGAGGAGAAGGGAGGAGGGAAGGCAGCGAGGAACCCAAAGGATTTCCCAAGACTTCAAGCCCTGTTAATTCTGCAGAGATTTTCACAGGGACAGCATTTCTGTTTCACAGCCTGTAGAAAAGCAGCAGTTTATACCAGCACTGAGCAAACATCCTATCTAAATAGCAACTGCATCTATTTTATGTTCCCAGAACATCTGGATAAAAAGAATCAAAATGGACATCAGAACACCAAACGTTACTGTAAAACACACAGCAAGACGCTATCCAAGCAGATGGTAAATAAAATTCTCCATTCTTGGTCAGAACCATTTTGGACTAGCTCCTGCTCCTACTGAAGTTGATGGAAAATCCCATAAATAATTTTAGTGGCAGGAAGGCTGAATCTCTTATATTACATTTACTCAACCTCTAATCAATCTGATCCTTTTCTTTCAAAATACACCATTTTAAGTGTACTTAACTTCTTCTCTATATATTAATAAGTGCTTTCATTTTAGTCAAGCAGATGATAATTTTAGCAATGTAAACTATGAGATTATGTGGGAAAGTGGCTAGAACAGAGGGCCAAAACCAAGAGATAAGATAACATGTTAAAGAAAGATAAGGCTTCTGAAAGGTTAGAGAGATGCATTTATTGCCTATAGACAATGCCTGGCTATTTACTGCCTAGGGACTATATAAATGGCCCTTCACAAACACATAAGAACTGGCTCCTTCCATAAAGAACTTGAAAGAAATGCAATAAAAGTTCAAAACCAAGATGGCATGGGCAAAAATTTCTCAGGGAAATTAACACAGGAATGTTTTCTGAAGGAGCTGGCTACTTGAAGGGCTTCAAAGAAAAGAGTTTGTAGCCAAGTATTAGGAAATTTTCTCTAAGGGGAATAGACTAAAGTAATTTTGAAAACACGAGGGTAGAGGAAGAGACAAGGAGAACTCTCGAGAGCAACAGAAACCCAGGGAGTAAGGACAGAGGGAACAAGGAACAGACCTGAGGGCACTGGCTGACTGTTTAATGCGAAGGGAGAAGGGGTAATCGCGTGGGCTCCAAGAAGGTGTGATTCCTTGCCCAGTCACCCCTCCATGCCCCTACTTTTGGTCTTGCATTTCACTTTGACAAGTTCTTACTGTATTTTCTTCCTGCTTAGAGCTCATATATGTACCTCCTCATGGAAGAAATCCTCATGGAAGAAAGCCCCCCAAAAAACCAAACTGTCCAAGTTTGGCTGAAGTCAAATAATGTATGTATGCAATACCCCATCTAATCTTGTCTATTGCAATATAAATCAATCTGCATTAGCAACCTGCACTTTGGTGCTATAAAACCTAAAAATGACAGCATTTTGAAATTTCATGGTTTGGATAATTTCATTGATGTTGGAGAAAAAGGTGTTCACTGGAATTGCTCCTGCTTATATACTACACCACCCCCCTCCCCTTCTACCTCTTTATTAGTACAATCCTTTTGAAAGAAAAAATCTGGCTATTGGGAACATCTTGTTTGTTCTCTCGTGGATTTTGTGTTGATGGTTAAGATCAATCCAGGATACCAGCTCCAGTTCCAAAAGCTGTCAAGAAGGGTAAAAAAAAAAACCAAAAACAAAAAAAAAATAAAAATGAAGGGAGTGTAAAAAAAAAAAGGGAGGGGGGAGAAGGCAGGCACTGCAGTTGACTGTGGTGTTGGCCAAAAAAATGGCAAAACCCCCATTTTTTAACTTCCTACACAACACTGTTGTTCTCCCTCTGTCTTCTGAGTCATCTCTGTTCATGTTACTAAGAAAGCCCCACAGAGCCAATATCACTAGGGAAGAACAAGACGTATTTTCAAGAAAACTGTTAGCTGATTCCAGCTGCTGCAGAGCCTTTATTTTCAGAAATGATAAAAGAAGCAGAAAAACACTGTGAATTTCATGAATTACTTTAATTCATGAACCAGGGATATTTGGTGTGGAAAGGTAACAGAAGACATTGTCTGTCTGTCTAGCAAGATACTCTTGAAGGATGGTACTGTGTTTGCTTATACCTTTATACAGTACTTACAGCCATTAGGTCAGAAATGTTATTGACATTTCCACCATGACCACAAAAATCCTACGTATTAACACTAATACACAAAAATTTAAAGGTAATAAAAAAAGAATAGGGTGAATATTCCAAAATTGCAAAATGCCTCAGTTTTGGGGAAGCAGGATTCAATTCCAAGAATATGCACATCTTAATAATAACTGTCTGTAAAAATTATCTTGTAGCAGTATCCTAAATCAGATGTTTTTCAAATACAGAGCTGAGCACTGCCACATGATCAGGACCATGCAGTCTAAAAGATACACATGTAAACAAAGCACTTCTTTTATCTGCAAGTCGCTGATAAACACTAGCTAATCCTCACCTAATCCTGTGACGAGAATATCATCCTGGTTTCACAAAGAGGGAAGCTAAGGTAGTGAATTAATCCTTTGGAGAAAATATCCAGGTTAGACTGCTGAATAGACTAGTTATTGTATCAAGGTACAGTGAAATCACATCTAGTTACTGCCAGGGAAAAGGATTCTGAGTCTACTGACGGGTAGATCTACATGAAAATTTCTGTCCGTTCTGATACATTCCTGCTGCCAAGACTATTCCCACTCCCCGGGGAACCTTCCAGGTAACTGCCGACAAAAAGATCAGGAAGAGAAGAATGGGTTTTGACATCAACATAGACGCAGGGTTTTCACACCTATAGAGCAGGGTCTTGAAAGGAGAGAGGAACTGCTCTGGAGGAGGATAATGCCAGTCATTAAGGACATAAATTCACAGTCATCCATAGCATCCTGAAGAGGAGAGGATCAATGCACGCAACATCAGATGTGGGATTAGAGCTCAGAGGCTCTTTTCCTAGCCTGGATGCAGACCGCTAGACCACGCTAATCTGACAGGAGTTTCGCAAGGCAACTGAAAAAAAACACATATTCATGTTGCAGGAGATAAAACACGGATTCTAAAACCTCTTTGCAAATTCTTGCCCAAGCAAATGTGCCACTGAACTTTGAATAAATAATAACAAAGTGGCAAAGGCTAAAAATCTTCCTTTTTAAGTGGACTTCCAAGCACATGCATGTGCTGTGAAAGTGCTGGACTCTGCAGCCTGTTTGACACCCGGAGCAACAACTGCAGAGAACTCCAGCACCAGTCCAGCAACTTGAGCCAAAATGTTAAATAGAGAAAAGAAGGTTCAAAGCTGAAGCCTAGGATCAAGCAAGAAAAGCTTTAAAGTGAAATAGTCTAGTTCACGCAGTATTTATAAAAGGTAGTATCTCAAAGCTTTCATGGAGTACAGACTAAGTCCCTGCTATTACAGACTGGAGTAAACTAATAGTGAAGGTATGTTTAAGGAGGTCTTGTAAAGCAAAAATGTATTTCATCCTGAAAAAAATCTAAGAATCAAAAAGGATAGAAGAACACAAAACGGGTAGGCCAACATGAACAGCTTTGTAAGATAAAAGGGATGCATTAAAAAAAGGTATAAAGACTTCATAAGGGAAGACTGGAAGAATGTTACACGACCTACAGCAAACATTACTGTAGGTATCACGATGAAACAAATGACAACCTTCTATCAGATAGGTTCTTGGCTAACAAGTTTCTGCAGCTAGACACTAATTTAAAAAACAACTATCAAAACCCAAAACCTGGACCTCTGTGGACTAAGGTGAGGGAGAAAGAGTGGATACGAAGCAGTCATTATACTAATGAGAAAGAACAGAGCAATTAACCGAGACAATTGTAGTCTCTTGCAACTGATAATGCTGAGTTCCAGACTTTCTATGACTGGAAGTCATAAGGTCTTTAGTAAAGACATCTTTTGGTAAAGGTGAGAAACTACAGTGGATCAAACAAATGACCTCTTGAGTTAAGGGAGTGTTTTCATCTATTCTAGGCAATGGAGAAAGTATTTCCAACGCACTTTCTTTGTCAAATGCACTTTACAGGGGTCAGAGAAACACCTTCCAGTGTTTGGATAGACATCATCAGTTCAGAAACTTAAGATTGAATAATAAACTTCCAGACATGTAGAACTGGAAACACAGCAATCTCAATCCTAACATATGTGCAGGCAGGTTACAATTAATCCCCAATTCTAAACAAACCTTTAAAATACAGGTAACATTCGGGGATTTTTAGAAAGGACCACCTGGCAGTGTTTCATTGGGCTTTGGAGTTTTTTGAAGACTGTCTGCCAATTTGATGATGCACTGGAATTTTGCGCTTTGTTTTGGGTTTCTTGTTTTATAGGTTTGGGGTTTTTGTTTGTTTTTTTCTTTGCTTGTTATTTTTAGTTCTTTGCGAACTTGCATTTGATCAAGATAAAAATTGGCTACCTAAAGATTACTACTGTAACTAGAGAGGCACAAGTGGCATAGAGATCCATTAGATAAGAATAACTGACGTGCAAAAAAAAGCAGCATTAAGTAGTAAGGTGAACGAACTGAAGTATCAGTCTGCTCCACTCTTTGGAGCAGAGACTGAATCTTCAAATGTGTTTGTACAATGGGCATTCTGATTTAGATATGATCGCTAACCAAATATTAGTAACTAATAATAGCAAATGCCTTAACCTCAATAAAACAGCACATCTGTAACTGCATTTTTTAACGGTGGAAAGAATCAGGATCATAAAAAAAAACCCCATCTAGTGAAATATGAAAAGTGATAGTACCTAAACCTGGTGAGATTACATAGCATTCTAAAGTACCATCAAAACCATAAAAATTATTACATTATCATGTGCTGGCTCACAACTTGCACCATGGGGACTCAGCAGTTCTGGGTTTACCTTGTTCTGTTTAAAACTCCATATTAAGGAATACTTTGGCTATTAGCAGTAAAGTCACTCAGAACAACACAGAAGAAACCAGTGACAATGGCTACAGAAAAAAGATTTGCTGCTGTTACCTTGCTTTAGACACGGTAAACACAACTGGGTAAGCCAAAGACTTAACCAAAAACAATGTGCAAGAAACATAAAAAGTAAACAGAAGAAAGGACAAGCACAGTAGGTGAGGACGTAATTCCCACGCACTAAAAAACCCAGACAGGAATGGGCCCAAGAAGTAGGAGTGCACTGCTTAATCTGGGATTGGAAACAGCACACAAGACAGACCTGCAGACTGAGCAACCTGGTCTAGCAGAAGATGTCCCTGCCCATGGATGGAGGGTTGGAACTAGATGACCTTTAAGGTCCCTTCCAACCCAAACCATTCTATGATTCTATGATCTGCTCAGGGAAGAACAGGAGAAAAGGGGAAAAAAAGTGGGTAGGTAGGCAGTGGAAAGTGAAACAGTCTCATGTTTCATGAGCTCTCCTATTACCACCTTGCACACATACACACCATGTCCCAACTCGAGGCTTGGGACCAAGTACTTGTCTAACAAGGACCAGAAAGGAATGAGCTCCCAACAGGTCCTGGCATGGGAAGATTCCCCTTTCCCTTATTGCTAAACCTGCAGCAGGCTGAAGGCTGAAAAAACGCTTGGGTTGACTCAAGAGTGAAAGCAGTAATTCAGGCTATTAATTGCCCAACTCCCATGATTTTATCTTAATTAGCCCATGGTATTTTTACATGTGTAGAAGTTACCTATGGTGGTTTCTTCCTACAGAGTAATTACATTGGGATTTTTGAGGATTTACAACTAACCCAAATTTGCAGTTACAAATACAAGTCTAACTGGTGATGACTGAACCTGAGAAGACTGAAGTATAAAAGTACACAAGCACTTTGGATATTTGGCCAAAAGCTGACGACACAAGGCTTTCCCTCCCCCTTATTCTAAGCAGTTACTGTGGTTCAGAAAGCAGACAGACTCTGCCTAGATTACAATAAACTTCAGCAACTGAAAGCCGAACCGAAACAAGCGTATCTGAGCTAACCCTTCCTACTTACGTAAAAACACCAGCTCCAGGCTGCAAGGGAGGGATGCAAGGAGGTACATCCTTCTGTGTGCACCCTTCTAACCAGCTAACTCAAGAAGCAGACAGCGAACTGATGGAATAAATGGCACTACAAAATTCTGATCCTTAAAGCAAAAAGTGAAATATTGTTTCATGTTATTCTAATCAATTCCAGCATCTCAGCTGTTATCAAAATGGCTTCAGGGTTTACAGCCTGCTTGTACTAGAAAAATTAACTATGAAGAATAAAAAAAGTAGTTTATCTGAATACTTAAGCTGGGTATTACTTCACTACTTGCAAATCAGTATTCCATTTTGCACAGTTACAGTAAAGTAAGTTGCATTCAATTTATATTGGATCAGTTCAACAGTAACTAATTCAAAATGGTCCACCTCAGCAATCTCTCAGCTTCCACCTTGTCTCAGGTGGGAAATATCTCACACTTTTGATAGCAGAACATGCAAATGCCCTGACATGCACCACACGGCAAAGCATCTGCTAGTGTAAATGCTGTGATTTTTCTGATGCATATATTATATGTCTGAAATCTAAACTATTATGACTAGACACTGATAATATGACCTATTTCCCTTTTCAGTGTGATTCACAATAGCTGCCAAAGAGGTCTGGCTTCACTGGTGCTGCCTGGCTATGCCTGCTCAGCTGGTAAGTCGGGCCGGCGCCTGAACATGCTGGTTAGCAGTCAAAGCTGGGAGCAGTTCAAACATGGTCAGCCACAAAGGAGGTCTTCCGAGATCTTCTCTTCTAAAGCCAAGGAGGTCCCTTGTGAGCACTTGCAAACCACAGTTATTCAGCTGTGTATCAACAGAGCCAACTCTGGATTGATTTTTTTTTTTTTAAATGGCAAAAAAACCCTGACGACTTTGCTACTTAAAGACCAGCATCGTGCCAAATGGGAAACACGCTATCTACAGGGAAAAGGTCAGTAGAAAATTTTTCCATAAACAATGGCCTAGCCTGTTCTCCGAAATACATATGTAGTTTATATATATACATACACTTTGTCAAGTTTCAGCCTGAATTGTTAAAACCCAGCAAAAGGATGACCCAAAACCAGTGCTAGGAATGCTGAGCCCTAACAATCCTGCCTTTATTAGAAATATACCTAAAACTGAGCTCCAATGTTATCACCTGCCCATGTAAGACTAATTAAAAAATGCTCTGACAACCACTTTAAACCTCTCAAAAAAACCCAGTGGTGAAATTATCTTTGTAGCTGCTGAAATAACTTTGGTACTACAATACTGCTTAATACTGGCATGAAACCTTGATAAAGATTTCTGCCTGATTATTTCTTTTGGTGTGTCCTTGGTCAGGTCAGCCTCTTCCTGACTATACTTCATTTGAACCCTTCCAACCCAAAAACAAAACAAAACAAAAAAAAAAAAAAAAAAAAAAAAAAACCCAAACAAATAAAAAAAAATCAAAAACAACCAACCCCCACAAACAAACAAACCAAACAACAAACAAAAAAAACCCAAACCCCATCCCCAAAATCACCAGCCTTCTCTGGATACAACTTCCTAAGTAATGAAACTTGGGTTCTGTAGGATGGGCATCTTGTATGGACTTTATTTCAAAATCCCCTTTCCTCTTCTCCTCATAGGTGTTATTAACCATTACATAATTCTATAATTCCAATTTATGTCCTGGGAGGCATTTTTGTGGTGGTGGCAATGATGGGATAAGTTCTGGTTGTGCCTACAAGCTGTAACATATGGTAACATTCCCGCACTAACCCTCACCAGCATGCAAAAAGCAATGATTGATTTTATTTTTATTTTTACAAGTGAAAGTTTAGGAATTCATGCTAGTGACAGCAGTGGTGTTCTTTGACATGACAACCTCTACTTAACTGGATAAATGCTCAAAAAGACAACTAACCAAACCAACCTCTTCCTCACAGGCTTCTCCTGCCTCATGCGATCACTAATCCACCTGCCTCATTCACAGAGACCAGCAATGCTGAAGACCTTGAGGGTCCCCACACCCACTGAAACCCAGTCTCCTTACTTGTGCACCAACAATGGTTTCCAGCTGCTACAGCACATCAAGCTGAAAGCCATACAGCCCAACCACTGCCAACAAGAACAAGGTCAACATCTCATTTGAAAGGGGGTATCAAAGAGCTGTCCTAAGCGAATGGGCACCTGGATGTGAAGCCTTTGTACTGTGAAGTCTACTAGCAATCTTCTCGCAGTACTTGACAAGTGACACAGAACAGAGGTGGGACCATATTAAGCAACCAAGCAGGGATCCTCAACTTACAGCTGTTAAAACAAGAAAGTAATTTCACAAGTGCTTTTAACAGCAGTGCTATCTTGCAAACCTTTCAGTACTCTGGTCTTAATGTCTTGTGACATATTTTTTAATTTTTCAGCTTGGGAAACTGGATTTTGCAATGCAGATGTCTTGAGAAATGATTGACAGAGCTTGTAAAACCGTACTGATATTGATAAACACACGCTTGTTTTAATAGCTATTAGAACACCCAGCAGTTAAAAACAGATTACATCAGAAATGTTCTATAAAGGCCAGTAATTTTTGTCATCTTATTAGATTTTACTGTACATGCTTTTTAAAGTTAAAAATAATGAATTCTCACAAAACCTGCATCAAAGTTGTTTTATTCCCACATGAAAGTTAGGTAGGCAAAACCACAAAGGTATGAATACATACCTGGAATAAATAGTAGGATGACATAAAATTGAAGCCAAGCAAGCCAGTACCAGATTGACAACCAGATCTCCACTTGCTCCAGAAGATAAATTTTCAAATTAGGTCACAGAGGGCCACATGCTCAATGCAGTTGACCATGTCTATGACATTAACGATCTTCATTCAGGATGAAACTGTACGATCCTATAACCTTATTTACAAGGTGCAGTAAAAGGTAAAGAATAACAGTCTGAAATCTGAATTTGATTCAGGTTTTGACCTTCTGTGCAAGCATGAAGCAGTTCTCAGGAGGAAGATAAGAAGCAGGAGAACAAAATTTCTGCTAAAACAGGGAAGCTCTCTGCTTGAGAGGCTCAATGAAGCCTCCCTGCCCAGAAGATGATCTGCAATCCTCTTGCTACAGACAAGACTAAATGGACTCTGGATGTTTGACTCAAGCCTTCAGATCACTTTCAGGCTGTCTATCATTATATTTTTAAGATAATAAAAATACACAGAACAAGCACAGAAAGTGTGCTTTGGAGAAAAGCCAGTTGTAGCAAAAGTTGCTTTGTCTGCGACTCCAAAAATACAGCCTCATTCACTCACAAGAGAAACTATTCATGGACAGAGAGAACACTGCATAATTTGTAGGTCTTTGCAGGGTTCCCCCCTGCCCCAAGACTCCCTTTTCCTAGAAACAGCATGAGCCAGACAGAGCTTTTTGCCCCCCTACCAGTCTTGAATATTTTAGGTCTTGTATGAGTGAATCATAAAGAGCTGTGACACAAAGTTCACTTTAGCTAACTGCCAAACAGGAAAGCACTCATTACTCGTTTAAAAGCATCCTTTGTGCAAATGACTACAGTAGAGCATGATGAATTAAAAAAACCCTCCCACACCCGTAACATGACCAGAGCCCATCTATCCAGCATGGTGAAAACAGCAGGCAGACAATACTTTCTCCTTTATCTGCTTTCTCAAACTGACCTTGTTGATCTGCTAGATCGTGAGGCCGTGTACCATATTTACAAAACCAGAGTGCAGGGGCAGACAGCTGACTTGCAGTAGAATGTCAGCAAAAACCCTGCTCTTACTCTGCCTGAAAGGCTTTTATTGCCCACATGAAATCTGAATCTTAGGAACAAGACATTCGAAAAGTTTATCCAAGAAGAGGGGCAGCAATTAACATTTGGTAATATGGACAGTTACAGCACCAGACAAGAGCTCCAAGAGTTCAATTTACCATGTGCCTTACAATTACAGAGGATATAATTTACTTACACTCTGCACCGGCAAAAGGGCAAGCGAACGTAACAAGCATGTCCTTCATAGTGCACAGAGTTTAGCTGACCATTTAATCCTACTACTTTCTTTAAACAGTGAAACATCTACAGTGTGCTGAGCCCCAGTTTGAAGGGTTTCAGATCAGTTAAGACTAACTTAATACCCAGAAACCTGGCTACCTGAACATACGACAGAGGTAAACCAGAAGGTGTCAATGAAAACGTGCCTGAAGTGAAGCTTGTTCATGTAACTCAGTTGATCTTTTGAAGAGCCTTTGACAAAGCCCCTGGCAATAGACTGTCAAGGAACTCAGTAGTCATGGGATCTGTGGCAAACAGCATTGTCACCCGCTTGGAACTCCTTAACAAAGAGACAAACAAGAACCAACAGTTCTCAGTATGACAAACAACTAACATACGAGGGGGATCAAAATAATGCCAAAAATTAAAGGTGTTTGATGTATTCACCCAGTCTCTAGAAAAAGAGTTTGAAAGTAAGATGACAGAATTTGCAGATGGCACATTTCTGAATGAGTAAACAGTAAAAAAACGTATTATTGATAAAAAGAGGAATATGGAAACATCAAGCTTCATGGAAAAGATGCACTTGATAGAGAAGGTTTCAAAATCATGTTACTAGTACTCAGAAACGAATACATGTTTTTTACTATGGCTAGTTTTCTCCTTCACACAGCTCTAACAGTCAAGTTCCTCAAAATCCCTATTACAAAGTATTTATGAAGCCAAGAACAGAGTGGAACTCAAAATAAAATTAAGCATTTATATGTACACATGCTCACTGACATTAGAAAAGATAAATGACATAAATGGACACTAAACATTAGCTCTTGTTCTTAGAAGTACAGCAAGTTTCATACATTTGTCACATGTGATGTCTAAGATCAAAAGTGGAATAAAAAAAAAGAAAAAAAGGAAAAAAAGAGTCATTTTCTGAAATCTAGGATACTAACTTCAAAAAAGACCCAGCGATTATTCTTGCCTAATGATTCTATTCAGTGTTTTCCTCCACAATGAAAGCAACGCATTTAAACTTCTTGTATTAGTTAAAAAGACAACAGGCTTAGCTCAAAAAATGACAAGCTGAAAGATGAGGATTAGCAAACTGAAGGCCAGAAAATCAGAACTGAATCATTCCAGCCTGCTGCCTATACAAAGCACTGAAGGAGTGCATTTTAAATCAATCTGTTCATCCCAGGCAATATGTATATTGGGAAAATTATTTGTTTTCCGTTCTCCAATGTTTAGTCACCATAAAAACCATCTACATGAAAACAGCTTGTGCTTTACAGTTCTGATGAAGCTCATAAAAAATTAATAGAATGTGAAGAAGGAAACACAACGATGCATAGAGATTATACATTCAAAAGACAAGAGGTATGCACGGGTCTCATTGATAACATGCTTACTTCGTTTTCACATTTGAGGCACCATTTTAAACCTAAAGGTTGAACTATAAAATGTTTATCAGGAATTGTTAGCTATCATGTCAAGACTAAAACACACATGAATCAAAGAGAGAAAATTTATTAAATAGTTTCTCTTTCATTTACAGGAAATGGGAGAATCAAGAACAGGAAAATGAACTCCTCTGGTAAAGTCTTGAGCATGCTCAGGAGAATGGCAAAACCTACAACTACTGCAGGAATGGGATTTTATCTGCTAGGCAGGATTCCAACTAGTTTTCTAGGGCCAAGGATGCTGACACCATCCTCTTCCTCACAAAGCAACCCTTTGGTTTCTGGGCAGAGTAGAAGCACAGACCTTTGTGTTAGGCTTTCAGTCCCCCTCTGCACCCCCAGTTCCACATGCATATGCTTCCTACGGTGGGCATGAGGAGGATTTGACTGGGCCACTCAACCTGGCCCACACCTCATCGAGGTGGATATACCATGGTGCAGAGCTTATCCCTGTGCTTCACCCTGGAAAGCCAAGTAAGTTATTAAGGAGACAATCCCACAGTAAATTCACTCAAGAGTTTTCTCAGCTCATCTGGGATTTTCCTACCTTCTCCCAGAGAACTTACACAGTATTGCTCTTTCAAAATTGTGTAGAATCGGGCCAGTGGAACTATTTTTCTGTCTTCTTAGCAACACATGGTACGGTGTATACTAAATTGCCTTCTAACATCTTATTCACAATATAGTATTACCTCCTAATACCTTAAGAAGAAGTGTAAATACACAAGCAGCAGCAACAGATCAGGTTAAAAGCAGTCATGGAGAATGTAGTCTAGAACAGAATTTGTATCGTAAAACCTTACCTTATGTTATCAATGTGGGAATCAAGCTCTGATAAGCAACTATAAAAGGGCCTTTTAAATGTTTCTTATTTGTCGTCCTTAACCTTATGAGAATAGGAAACTAATGTGAACTAATGCTCATTAACACCAAGGGCTGGGGAAGAGAAAGACATCAAGTGCAGGTAGCAAATAATGAGAATCTCATTCATGTTTTAGAGCTCTATTTTTTCATAACTAGATGTTGTAAAAGTAGCAGACAAGGAAAAGAACGAAAAAGATCAGATTCATTGTAGTAGGCACCATTTTCAAAGATGCTCTTCACTAAACAAACAATGTAACACACACACCCACCCCTCCAAGACTTAAGAATTGAGGATAAAAGAGAAATCAAAGAACAGATCAAAATCCAAGTTTCCCCGAGAGGGGAAGCTGAACCTCCCCAACTACATACATGAAGGGGTTGTCCTACTCCTTCCAATCTTCTGACACACTCCTGGTATCATTTTGAATAAAATCTGCGTAACTCAACAATGTATCGTGTGACTGCTTTTGGATTTCTTGCTATAAAGTAGCTGTCTGTACAATTACGTTTCCAGCTGCCATTTCAGTGCAATTTAATGCTAATTCCTTCATGTTTATATTTGATGCTTTCAATACTATTGTTTTCTAAGACATTTCAAAAAAAGTATTTACCTCAGTGAGTCTGTACTGGTGAAATAAAATTAAACAAAACAAAAACAGTTGCATGAGCCTCTCTGGTGCAGAGATTGACTAGACTGTCTACAAAGCTAATCTGCAACACTCCTGAAGCATAGTAGTAAGCAATATAACAAGCTACTAAGCTCAAAAAGGATGGAAATACAAACACTAATGAGTCATAAGCAGACAGATAGAAACTAAAATTATAAGTTGATTAAAGATACCTTTCCATTGACAGGGACAGTGAAAGGAACTGTACAGCATGTACTAATTCAGTTCTATCATAAACGGGTTAAGACTACTGATGTCAAGATTAATCATTTGAGTCTTGTTCCAAATCATTCCTCTGCTTACACCATTTTGCTATTCCCATCTGTCCTAACTATTATATACCTGTTTATTTAAAGAAAAAGAACATATGGCACCAGAGATACTGAGATAGCAAATGCAGACTAATGGGTACAGCTGTCATGCAGTGAAGTCAGACAGGTACATTTGCTCATCTGCCTATGCACACAGACCTACCATTACATTGGCAAGCCCTTTCCCCAAGCAAAAGAGAAATCTTGGAAACCTGTTCTCAAATTCGACACAATCAAAATTCTGATATCACTTCAATTCTTCAAGGATTTGGTAGCTGAACTTTTCGAAGTCAAACGCTCTTGCCAGGTGTAAGCTTGTAAAGCAAAAAACACATCTGAACTTCAATACTGCTATTAGACACTTGATTTTCCCCTCACCTGTACCAAATACCTTTTTTAACTCTCACCTCACTGACATCAGATACAGGCATGCTGCCTACCAGGCTTTCTGTATTGCCATTTTATTATTCCTGTGTTCATGGACTTGAGCTAACCTGCTTATGTTTTGTATGTTAGAACTGTTTATTCAGTCTTTATATTCTGGAATTGGATTACTAAGAGCACCTTTAGTTATGCAGCCCAAAGAGACCACGCAACCTCTCCCCTGCTGACAGACCCAATCTTTCTGCAAAGAGAAAAGACATTACTGAGAGAGTGCACACACGCGCTGGTTACTCACACACAGCAGGGCCCAGTCCTGAGTACTAGGTACATTTCACCTAATCTGAGATTTTGTAGGACTGCAGCTGTAAGGTTTTGCCTGAACTTACATTCTCCTACTTTTTCTGCTGCAATGAAAATAGAAACTTTTGTCATTAACAGAAATTAAAGAATTCAGATTATCATAAGAAGATGAATTCTGTAATTCTTAAAACCAAACCAAACTGCTTATTTGCTTTTACTCTACATTTTTATTTCAAGTAACCAGCATGCAGATGGCAATATTATTCATTTTCAAATACAAAACCTACCTGTAGCAAAATAACCAGAGTAACCTGCATTGTGGCTCCCTGCCTGCACGCGAAGTGTATAAAAATAGGTTGGAACTGACAAATGTTTTAGAGTTCAGCACAGGCTTCCCCAGGCAGGGAAAAAACACTGCTCTGCAAACTGGTTCCAGACAAGGAACAATTCAGTCCCACCCTGGGTTTCAGGTTGGTCAATCACTGGATTAACACTTCATGGGTTTGATTCACTTATCAACAGACCGTTACTGCTGGATTAACAAGACATTTAAAGAGGCTAAACATGATATTCCAGACAGGCAATTATCAAACGCTGGAAATAATTATTTAAATTTAAATTGCCAGTATTTGGAGAAAGGTTGCCCCATGTTACTGTCATCTGATCCAAATACTGGTTTGTCAAAACCTAAAAGATAAGTAAAAAAAAATAAAATAAAAAAAAAAAAAAAAACAATCACGTTTCTACAGAGGCAAACCAACACTAGAAAAAGAATACCAGCAGCAGTATTTATCTTTGAACAGATCTTCCAAATACAGTTAAAGACCATTTGGCTGGAAAAATGGACCACATCAATATTGGTGTAAAAGGCATAACCGCGTTTTAATTCATTTACAAAAAGCTCACAGATGTGGTTTAGACAGGAGTTGCTCAAGTTGCAGAAATGCCTTGCTCTGGCAAGTCCCAATTTCTTTCCAAAGGGCAGGTCGCTACATGGAAGAGCAAGAAAAAAAAAAAGTAATCTAGGAGCCTTAGAAATGTATGAAAAACAGTTTTCACTCAGAATTCACTAGAGCTGAATATTTTTATACCAAAACCAGACTAAACTGCTTCTTCAGGAAATTATCAAAGGAAACACAGCTGAGGTTGCTGAAAGAGCAAGAGGGGTTGGGATACATTTTGGTCAACAGTTCTAGGCAACTGCAAATTCAGTGATGAATATGGAAGATGTGGCTGTTAATGAAGTCAAGCCCACTTAAACTGAGTTCATAATTTCTTTGATAGTTCTTTGAATCTGGAACTCAAAATGAAACTCAGGGTGGGATCAAGCCCTTCTGGACTGAAACCTCCAAATTACATACAGATCTGCATTAAACTGGTTCTAAAAACACTTCTCAGGGAGTAAAGCTTTACTTCCGCATTCCCATAACGCCAGGAAGACTCTCATGAACAAGCATGTAACATTTTGGTGTAGTTAAACTGCCTACCAATCTTCAAAAGCCAGCCTTTCCCCCTCCTCCTCCGAATCTGTAGACTAGGCAGGTTTACAGTTACTCATGGTTGATCCATGACACAAAGAAAAAAGGTGCTATTGGGAAGAGGGCTGTTTCAGAGGGAGACACCAAAGAACATCCAGGAGGGAGTCTTTGGAAACAAATTTGCTAGAACGTACACCTCAACTAACCTCATAAGCTACCAATACATCTTCATACTAACTACGCTGACTAATTAAAGGCACAATCTGAGTTTGAATACGCAGGATGGGATAACAAAAGAGTGTCACCAATAAAACAGTGCTTAGTGAAAAGGTTGGAAAGCTCATACACACATTAAGAGATGTAGCTACTTCCAGGAGTATGTTTCTTGCCTCTTGCATTCTTTGTGACCATTTTCACAGATACTCTGCCAGTACAACCACCCTCAGAAAGTTTGATGTATGTGCCTGTTGCAAATACAGTTTGTATCAGCAAAGAAAAGTGATCTTACTAGTTTATAGTTTATACTAATTCCTTGAGTGAAACTAGCTGCATCAGCAAAAGGCCATTTTTGTTGTAGAAGTACACCTACCTTGGCACTTTTGCCTGTATTGAGAGTTGTAAATAAGCATAGTCCTTAACAGTACTTCCATGCTCACACAAGTTTTATGTGTAGATCTCACTTCAGGTGATCTCACTCTTATTCCACAAAATTCCTTATTGTGGTAGCTTAATGCCTTTCCCCCAGGTTTCAGATAAATCACTGAACGCAAGCAACAAACTATGTCCCAAAAGGTGCACGCTTTTCATGTCATGTAAAACTGAAGTTCAGTGGAGAGTAGGTAGATTTTCAGAGTTCGGGTTACAAAAAGGGAGGCATATGTAGCTCTGTGGGAAAATGTGAAGGGCTTGTAAAAGGTAGGCAGAAGTTACTGGTCTGATGGCTAACATATAGTAGTCAAAGTTTAACTTAAAATGTTAGTAATTCCGTAATTACCACAGAATTGTTGGTTTAGTAACCTTTTCTTCCTCTCCCTCTTTTTCATCTTTTCCCTGCTTACTTACAGTATTGTCAAACCAGAATATAGCTTTATTCAATTTTCTACACAGGTAGAACTATCTTCCATCTTTTGAGAGAAATTAGCATCATTGAAGGAAATCTGATTATGATTTATTTTGCCACTTGATTCAATACTGGTATGTGTAGATATTACTACTTATGCATTATGTAACAAAATCTTCAATCTCTAGTGCAATTAGGAAGAAAAAGGGGAGTTAAGGACAGGCTAGAAATATCTTAATCATCAATGAAATCTGCAGCAGAAGCTTCTGGAGAGAGCCACTTAGATTATTTCTTTTTCCCCTAGGGTCCTTGATTCATGCAAAACTGATCTCAAAACAGATTAGGCAAACAATGAAAATACATATGGGAAAACTCAACTGTAGACTCCAGTTTCAGATGGTGACAACTGGTAAAAATGTTTTTGAAATGCCTGAGTCTGTTAACAATCTAAAGTCCTCTGAAGAATTACGAAAAATTTGCCAAATACTATGAGTGAAGCTGTACAACAGCTTGAAATGGCATAAATTAGAAGGGTGGGTTATAGCGATTCCACTGATTGAAACCCAAGAACCCCAACTACCCTTCAGTTTAAGGTAACAAGCAGCACTATCTAAAGTGAGATTTTTGAAAAATTATCAGCTGTTTGACAGGCTTTGTGAAGCTCCACAAATACAGAGACATTTCAGTCTAAAGACAATGAATAATAAATACTACTTTCACACTAAGACATTAACTTTCATAGTGCAGTCAGACAGACATTTTTACAGTCAGGGTACTGCTCAAATGCAGGCACAGAAGCAAAAAGTAAGGCAATGTTAGGGGAAAGTGCCATTATCTATTAAACACAGTTAAAAGTAGGCAGAACTGAGCTGCAGAGGAAATACTCAGGCTGCTACTTAGGACCCCACTAAAACAAGAAATGTTTAACTTACAGTATTATTTTATGATCAGGCTCTGCCTCATCCAAATAAGTCCCCTCATTTCAACCTGATGTGGGTCACCCTGACACCTTTTGCAATTTATACATGGCAGAAAAACCAAACACATATTCTGGGTGAAGTATCTATCACCCAGTTTTTGGATAACAGGCAAACTCTGAGTGTTCATATGGGTTAGATACATACGCTCCGACTACGGGAGAGGTACTTAAAATTGAGAAGTAGGAAGCTCGAAGTAAACATATTAGTAACGGAAACTGTCACAACTGAGAATCAACACTGAGGATTCAATAACCTAAACACTGACATCCCATTTTCCAGTGATCTGCATCAGCTTTGCTTGACTTCACACTAAGAAGAACATAGCAGAAAATCAGGACTGATGAATCTGGCCACTCCGGAACGTTGCTTTCCTGACTGCATAAACCACTTTTTTCTTGCTGATTAATAAAAACCCATTAAAAAGTAGGTATCTGAGGTCTTTGTGCTAAACAAACAACAGCGAGTACTGAAAGGAGACATTAATTGCTCTCCATTTTTTCCAAGGTGTTATCATGTCTTTGTAATGAAATTAGAAACAGCTACAGTTCAGGTACTTCCTCTTAAGACAGCTATACAACCTTTAAACGTCCATTTTCTCAAAAAGAATCCCAAACTTTCACCAACAGGAAGCATTTGCTTGGAAGGGGTCCTCTCCTCTCCCTCCACTAAGCAACTAATTCTAATCTACTTTGAACCTTTTCAAAATGCTGTGGCCAATCTTACTCAGGAAAAAAACTGTTGATGACATGTCTGTCACTCGTATCCCAAGACAAGCACAGAAAACAGTGTAATGTCTGTCTTGCTACCACAAGCTCATCATTCTTGCATCTGCTAGCAACAGCTGATGAGATCATTCACTAGACTGGTGTGAAGGAAAAATATTAGCCGTCAATACACTCAAGCTCTTGGATCAGAAGGGACAGCACATCTCCTGACACTCTCCAGAGCTGCCTGATGACTAATTTCATTCCTCCATCTCCATTTCTTCTTGCTTAGTGCAGCAGGGGCCCTGGAATATTCTTAAGATTTGTATGACAAAGAAAAGAGAAGTACACCCATCACTGTAGGATGGTCATGATTTTGGAGCATTCCAGGTCAAGATTTATCATTGACTGCAATTGCTCTAAAAACTGAAAGAGGAGTTACTTTTCTCGGAGGATGGGTATTTCTCTATTTGTCCTCCTTGCTCAGAGGCCAATTTGTTCCATTGTCTATTTCAATTAATGTCACCTCAGCCAATCCAAATTCTGTTTTTTAAAATAATTAATTTTATTCATGGGACTAATGTACACAGTTTAGTAGCAGGGACCACATTTCTTTTACCTTGCTTAATTGTGCTATATGAGAACCATGTAAAAGAAATCTCTGTAACAGAAGGTCTTTTCCTTGCAAATGAAATGGCTGCAATGCATTTCCCTCTATCACTTATGTATAAGGTCTCAGACAAGACATATTTTCAAACAGCAGCATTTTATTAGCTTTATTCTCTTTCCTCACCTTGCACCACCCTGCTGGTGGTAAGAAACTGAGTCAGCGCAGCACTACTTCAACAGCCAAAATCAGATCACCCTTTAACTAAAAAAAGCAGTATTAACAACTTGCAATAATTTGAAGCAAACAGCTCAGATGCGACAAACTCACAAAGACAGGAAACTGCTCTAAAGTGGGACTCAGGAAACAGGCTCTGATAAGGGGACTTGTCAAACTCAGCTACAGGCTGTGTGAGACATGGTCAAATTACCTCCTCTACCACACATTTCAATTCCTATTGGATGTGG
This sequence comes from Nestor notabilis, assembly GCF_000696875.1. Classification (NCBI taxonomy): domain Eukaryota; kingdom Metazoa; phylum Chordata; class Aves; order Psittaciformes; family Psittacidae; genus Nestor; species Nestor notabilis. The sequence continues at coordinate 9,564 of NW_009918174.1, read as the reverse complement.
CACATGTAATATCTCTCAGGTCAGAAACATTACAAAATTTCTCGCCGTGTTAATAACCACCAGGCACTGTGACCACCAAGGTGCTACAAAACTACATTCAGCATTTCCACAGTTAATTGAAAACTAACTAGCGAAAGGTAAACCAGCTCACATCTCTAGTGCTATCCTCTGCTCAGGATAAGGCACAGAGGCAGTAAATATGACCAACTGTACAGTGTTACTGTCCTTCCCACACTCACTCTGCAGAGGACATTTGTTTCCAGGGGTGTTGGTTCAGCACCTTCTGTGAGCATTATGCCGAGTCCAACCCCCTCAAAGCAAGCCTGATGTTCCCTCCTGACTTGTGTCAGCCCTCAGTGCACACTGACTGACACATACCAGAGTGTCCTTACTCCTTTACTTAAATGAACAAGTTCCCGCCTGAATACCTGCAGAGTTTAATCTGCAAGTGCAAGAGAGAAAAGAAGCCAAAAAAAGACATCTGGGACAGAACTGAGGAGACTCCTTATAAATATGCCAAGAAAACATTTTCTTTCCTCCTCCCCGTTTTAATAGGAAGTAAAACAAAGCAGAACAACAAAAAAAAAAACCCAACCCAAGAAAAAACACTTCAACCGTGTCACATGTGTGTTGAAGTGGAGGTAAGAAACCCCTTAAAGCTCTTACAGGATTATAAGCCCCTTTGACAGTTCTGATAATTTTAAAGGCCTAATTCCATTACAGTATCTGGCAGCCTGCAAGGGCACATTTTACTAACCATAGGCCACCAGGTCATGATAGATGTTGACAGAAAACATTAAAGGTTAAGTAGATGTAAGACCATAAAACATTTCAAGCTGTAAAGTGCCAACAATGTTAACTAGCAACCATGGCACCATGTAAAAGGGGAAAAAATAGCTGGGTCTTCCCACCACCTGCAGGCCCAGGGAGCCCTAGCAGAACCAGGTGGCCAGGACGGCCAGCACCAGGCATACTCACATGACATGAAAATCCAATTCGCTACATCAAAGCCCAAATTTCATGTGTTACATAAAGTTCATAAAGTGCAATACCGGATTAATTAAGGTTAAGAAAACAGACCTATACAATAGATTTCACTAGTCCTCTTCAGCTGGAGAACACCAGTGGTGGTGCCTCAGAGGAGCAGAAGGCAGGAGACATCCTGGCAGCTAAGGTCAGGCAACCTGCCACTGCCTCTGTGTAACAGTATAGCATTCCAACTTTGAAAAGTAGCACTCAGATCTTCATGGTGATGAGCATCTAAGCAAACAGTAAAACAATTCAGCAAGACACAATAATTTTGCCTTAAATCCCCCGCAAAACTTATTCAAGAACAGCAGTGTAATCACTGCAGGTGGTAATGCACACTTCAACTTCCCTGAGAGTATTTATGCAACACATTTATGCAGTTGTGACTCCGACATGTAATTTTGATTGCTCATGCCTTACAGGTGTCTAGATACAATGACAATGGCCATAATCACAGAGTTAAGCTTATTCCAGTCATTAAATATAAAAGCTAGCATTTTACATCCCAAACTATTTAACGGAAAGGAAGGTATCACAGAGATCATTGCCTCTGTGTATGGAAAAGGGCTGAAAGCTGCTCTCTTCTACAAGGCACTATGAGCATATTCAAAAATAGATCTTCAGGTTTTTATTTTCTTTTTTAAAACAAACAAACCCCAAACAAACAAAAAAAACCAACAAGAAAAAAATCGGAGCTAGTCTGAGTGACAACTATCTGGGTAATAAATTGCCAGCACCACAGACAATTAAATTAAAAGCTGTTCAATATGTAAGGAGGAGGGAGTTGACTACTGACCAAGTCTGACATACAAATAGCTTGTTAATTTGTCAGCAAGCCAAAATAAATGGAATAGGCTGGCTACAGGTGCAGGTAAATGCCTCTGAAAGAGACATCAATAAATCATTTAGCCCTCTATAACATTTTAGATTACAGTCATTTAACAAGAAGGACATTTTTTGCCTTTGCAACATGATTCGTGAGTGCTTCAAGTGAGCCATTTTAAGTCAACACTTGAGACAGGACATTAAAACATCCTTTTCCAGATCTCCCATAACCTACTCTTAGCGTAAATTATAAAATATATCTTCTGTTCTGCTTATTGCAAAATACATAATCCAAGATTATGGGGTATTACATACTAACGATCAATCAAATCTCCAAGTCCAGAACTCTCTCTATGAGAGAATAAATCCTCCCCTGATATTTCCTGTAGATGTAGAGACAAAGAAACAGCTTGCTGAATGTCAGGCAAGCCAGAAAACCAACATCCTAGTCTCACTAAACATAAAAGTGTCTATATGGAAGGGTGAAAAGTGGGTCATCATGTATTAAATGTGTTCCTTCCAAGTAAAATCACTTGGTCCTCACAATTCTGCATCTCAAATACTTCTTCAAAGAGCCAGCCACTGGCTCTCTCCTCTTTCTGCTCAAACACCATCTGCTGGGCCATTTTTCTATGAAAACGATACAAGGAGCCACAAATACTAACAGGCAGAAGCTTAACTGCATGTTCAAAAGAAGGTCACCCTCATATTAAAACCAGAAACACAAATACACAAGGACCATCTATGCTTCTATTTCTCAAAGAGCTTGAAAGTATATTTGCAAACCATTAAGTCATTTAGTAAAAAGATTAAAATCTCTGGTTTCTAATGGACAAAGACCATATAAAAGCTTACATGGATGTTTTGGATTTAAAGCCAATTCCAATGCAACTTTTGTCTAATGAAGTGTATTTCTTGACAGCCACAAATTACTTTAGATAGTCACTTTAAGGACTTTTAGGTAAATCGGTCAATTAAGAAATTACAGTATTTCCACCCTGCGGAATAGTTGGAAAACATATATAGCCATTTGGAAAGCTGACCGGAACAGTGCTTGTCTAAGTGCAAGAAGACAACATCGCTTAGAAGTTTCTTCCAGATTAATCCCTCAATTGCCCTATTGCTAGAAAAACAGTAGGAATGTATATGGATGAAAAGGTGCATAGGAACATGAAGGACCAGTGCTTACTTCCAAAAATATGCCATTTTATCACACCTATGATAGGAGGAGTTTTTACATACTTTACAACCAAACATGACAGACAGGCACACTGCCAAACATGCATTATAAATCAGACCTAACAGCCAAATCTGGACAGAACCCCAGTTACAGTGCCAAAGCTCACTGAGGTATTACCAAACATAAAAAACCACAGAGGGTGTGACACAACCCTGTTGCACATCTGCCTGAGTGGGAAGGTTGGAGTTAAAACTATCAACAGCAACAAAACGAGAACGCTGAGGAGTATCTGTAGTAGACCCCTTTAACAGAAGCAGGGAGACCTACAAGCTGCTCAAGGCAGTCAAATAACAGCCTGTGATCAATAGAAGCAAATACTGCTGGCAGATCAAGCAGGATCAAGACTACATAAGCCACTGCAATCTGTATGAATAAGTAAATCATGACAGGCTGCTCTGAGAGCCATGGTGTTAGGCCGATGCTTGAAAACCTCAACTTTCCTAAACAGTTGGATAGTGTCAGTAGATAAGACAGTAAAAGTAGAAGTACTGTTAACACCCTCCTTTGAAGTCTGGCTAGAATATGGATAAGTAAGTGGTAAAAGTGGCAGAAACATCCCTTGGTATTTTTTTTTCTTTTCCTAGCACTTACTAAGGAAGAAATAAGGTTGTTAATAAAATGTTAAATATATTGAATCACTAAAACAAACAACAGGTCAGTAAAGCTGGTTAACACAGCTAATTGACTACTGAAGAGTCACATGACAATCTCCCATTAGCTCCCTCTTACCTTCTTGGGCTTGAGTAAGAAAAGATACCCAGAATAAGCAAAGAAGTGATTTTTATGAGCATCCCAGGTTGCCCTAGTTCTGCTTCTGCTGCAACTCTGCTCACTTCATTTGTAACTAAGTTGAGTGAGAATGATTTTGAAAATCCAGTAAAAACAGTTTTAATAATAAGCAGGCAAAAGAAGGAACCCATCCAGGTACTGTAGCATTATCTTCTAATAGCATTCTAATGAGCTGGTATTTACCAAAAATGGTGGGGTTTTGTCTCCTTTCAGGATGTCAACACAGACAGGAGTCCGGCTTGCCTACCTCCTGATATTTGAAAGACATAAGGGGCACTGAGGAGGTACAAAAAGCCACAACTACTAACAAGAACATTTAGTTAGAGGATTAGAAGTTGATTAACAAATGTTAAAGATTATTCATCAGACTGGTGAGAGCTGCACTTCAGTTATAACAAACAACATGAATTAGGAGCTTAGCTGGGTGCCTGAACATTCTATTGCTAACAAAGACAACTGAGAACAAAATTAACTTTAACTTTTTTTTTCTCCTGGAAGAGGTAAAACTGCCACTGGTTGCACTGGATTACTGTCAACAGAATAAGCCCAACAAGCTCAGGGTCAGGATTAGTAACACACTCCAGGGAATGCAAGACATTTGAGAATGATCCAGGTCAAGAACTGAAGAGATGTATAATATTTATGATAGATAGGCTGGGCGGCAGCCTCCCGCACTGCTGAAGTAATTACTGCCCCAGTGCCACTCATTTTATTTTATAACTATACCTTGTGTTGATTTAAGGAAAAAATTATTCAGGCAGCTTCCAATTAAAACCAAGGAAAATAACCTGTGTTCTTTCTGGGCTTCTCTTGTCTCCTGAGTCCTCAGTGAAAGAGCCTACATATGTGCCAGACTGGCTGGCTGCTTTCTCACTGATGATGAACGGATACGCACTCTTCACCATGCCTTAAAAGCTACCACTGCTTTGCTTTATTGCGCACTGGTGTACCTCTGATAATTATTGAAACATCCATTTCATTTGAAAGCTAGCTTATCCTTTTACATTCCAGTTTAAAAGGTTTTGTTCAGTAACTTCAAACTGTTTCAATATTGAAGAAGTTGATTTTTAGTTAATTCTTGAACAACTGTTTTGTATACCTAAACATCCCCTTGCTAAAGCATTTCAGAAGCAAGTACACCTGGTGGAGTTTTTGTCCCTATCCTGCCGTTAGAAGAGTCAAGAGATATTAACACAATATATTTTTCCCAACACGTTAGCTTTCAGCTGTTTTTACAAGGATCTGTTTGGTTTGGTCACTCCAAAGGAACAATCAGTAACTCCAAACTCCAGTGAAACAGATGCCATGTCTAATGTTTTTTCACAGAACCTTCTGGTTTCTTCTGCAAAGGCAGTAGAAGGAAAACCACCACAGCAAACTAGGAAATTTAGAGGACAAGTAGTGGGGTCATTTCTTACAGCAGTATTTTTCAAATCACCAGGATAAGCCCATGCTGCACCATATGCTGTACACTGCAAGGTATCAGAGGCAGTAACCCATCCAGTGAGCCTGCACAGCTATCCACCAGCTACCCAGCTAGGCTTCTGACACTCAGATTAGATCACCCAGCTCTAGCTGGGATAGCTCTGAACTACAATGCAGTAACAGCCGAGCAGCACTGGGAGGAAGCCACTTTTCCCCACTTTTTTTTTTTTCCCCTTGAGCAAAGCCTTGCTGCCCAGCTGCTCACAAGCAGTCTCAAGGCTGTCTGTTAACTGCAGCTTATTCTGTTTGTTCCACCCGAGACAAAACAGAAGTTCCTTCCACTCGCCAGAGCAGCCTCGGAGGAAAGTATTTCCTGCAGGCAGTCTCTGTTCTCAAACTAAGAGGAACAAAACCAGAGAGCATCTTCACTGAGATCTCTGGAACATATTTTAGCAATGTTCCACACGGTAAGGTTTTGTGGTTATTTGTTTTCCCCTGGTCAGCTCCTTCCCTGATTAGCTCTTTTGCTGTTTAATATAATGTTCACTCTTTTCCCTTGTTGTGAAAGAAAAAAAGGAATCACAACTGCAAAATCCCATGGAGTGCCAGTTTCCTGTTGGCTGGACTCTAGTAAGATTTTTCATTGCTGCTGATCAGTAATGTCCCTTTTGCTGGTGTCCTGGTCATGAGAAAGCAGCCTTGTGTTGTCACAGCCCCAGTGACAACTGAGGAGAACATGGGAACTTCTATGTCCTCAGCTTACCTTGTGACATACAAAACCACTATTCTTTTGTCTTAGTTACGCATCTTTTAATTTGGGGGGTTTTGGGAGGTTGGATTCAGAGACTCTCAATCTAATTGCTATGCTAATATCTTAAGGCAACAGAAGGCCAGACCATTCTTTCTAAATTATCTTACTGTAATTAATGAAATACCTGTTAACAACAAATTGTTTCTTATTTGAGCCCAAAGCATCTTCTATTATTCTCTGTTAGTTTGCATGCTTCTTTGCCTTGTAACCAACAGCTGTCCTCTGTGCAGTACATGGGGACAAGCTTTCTTGGGTGTTCCTGGAGCATCCAGCGTAAGGGTTCCAAGGCCTAACTGCTACTTTCGGCACTAGAAATAACAACCAGAGTGCCTGTGTTTCACTGAAGCAACACTTCTGCCAGGACCACTGAGACACTGACACGCACAGATTTGACCTTTGTGCCCATTCTACTACAGTCTACACAAGATTAAAGGCTTAAGACTTAAGTTTAAAATCTCTCTTATGATCAGGATTTTCAATTGCTACCATGAAACCACACCTTGCACATTCAGATGACTTCTTTACATGTGAAATTTCACTGCATTTGCAGACATATTTCCCCACAGATTTTCTGATGGCTCCTCCAGAAGGGGGTGAAAGTGGGGTGGGTGGGAATCAAATTAAAGCTAAGCAATTTTTTTTAAATCAAAATTCTAGTCGTAACTTCAAAACCGAGCCTTTGATAACACTCTTCTGTTGGCTTAAACTCAAACCGAGGCGTTACCGAGTTCTTCTGAAGTAAATTTACATAAAACCAAACTTTTGTTCACAAGTTCTACTGCACTTCAGTTGCCATCTTGATTTAAGTGCTAAGCAAAAAGAAGAACAAAATCCTGCTAAGCAGATCAGTGACAGCACAGAGGAAACATGCTTTTGCTTGACTGAGAAAAGCTTCTACTTGTATGCATGATTAGCTGTTGATAATTACTTTATCAATGTAACTGTAATAAAGTTGTAACTTCAGGACAAAATAAAGGAAATATTAGGTAACTTAGAACAGTTTTAACTGGATCTTAGTTTTATGTACTTCCATTTCCAGGTGGTGTTTCAGCCATGCTAATTGTGTTTTTTAGGTCATCCCAGCCTAATGACCTGGCTACCTTAACCTGATTGAGACATGACTTCTTGAACAAAATCATGTTCTCCACAGAACATACAGGTTTGCAGAACCACCATCATCTTCTGTAGTTTTATGAGGCAAGCTATGGTGTTGTCATAAATGGGGACTCAAACTGACCAGTTCACCCATGAGGGCTGTCTATTGAGAGCATTTATTTTATCAAAAGTTGACAGATGCTACGGGACTTTCAGGCAGACCTTACAATGGGCTCACCTGCACTCAGGGGAAGTAGTTTGTATGACTGGAGCCAATACTTGTTTTGATAGTGACTTCAGTGGACACAGGATCACTGACCCTACTTTAGGCAAAGTCTATTCCATAAGTCTATCACTTGTGCAGTGATATTACTGATCCAAGAGCTGCTGTCTACAGTAGCAAGTCTCTTCCCTCAACAAACCATGCTGTCAATGTCTGATTTGCAAACACTTAAGCTGTACAGATTCCTTGCCTTTCATTTTTGCTGTACATTAATGTATGCCATTTTATTCAGTTTTACATTATTGTCTGCTTTAATCCAAGTAACTAAACCAAAACATAAACCCACATCCCAAATTCCAGCCTGGCATCACTACTTTGAAACTTTCTGAAAACTCCATAAATCATATGCAAATTAAGTATATATATATTTATTTATTTATTTATTTATTTTTTAATA
>NW_009918174.1:1059-1485 GCF_000696875.1 Nestor notabilis | reverse complement strand
CCACTGCTGTTCACAGAACAGCTCCTCACGTTTTGACAGTGCCAGGCAGGCTCAAGTTGGAGAAAATGCCATTGATAATTGCTGTTGCCTTTTGGGTTTATGGTTGCAGATACAATACGCAAGATTCTTATAAACCGTAAACGGTTCACCCCCTAAAACAGCAACATGGTAAAGTCCGGCTAAATGAGCAAGCCGTGAATCTCCTTCTCGCAGCCCCGAATCTCTCCCCGCATCTGCGTGCGAACCCGTCCCAGTTTCCCTGCCTGCCGCCTGCCATCCCTGTGACAACATGCAGCACTGCCTTACCCACAATGCACCCTCGCGCTGGCACACACACCCGCCCGGCGCACACACACTCACACACTCACGCTCTCCCCAGTCAGCCCGAGGCGGCAGCGCACACACTCCCACTCGCGTCCCCGATGA
>NW_009918174.1:0-1002 GCF_000696875.1 Nestor notabilis | reverse complement strand
CTCTGCTCCCGCCTCGGCTCGCCTGCCTCCCTTCTGCTGCAGAGAAAGGCCACAGATGTCTGCGAACACTTCTAGGCAGAGCCCAGCCAGTGCAGAACAAAGGCAGCCGGGGTTGCCTTCATCTCGGCACAAGGCAGCCAGTAGCTATTTTCAAGCTTGTTCGCTCTCCCCCCTCTGAGGGCACCCTGCTCTGTTTCTCCCTCTCTCTCTCCTCTTTGCCTGTCCAGCTACTGCACAACACACATCAATTATTCATTGCTTGTCTCCCGGTTTCCAGGCAAAACCAATCACAGATGGAGTCTTGCTAATGGGCTCATGCCGTACTTGCCAACAGGCTATTTGTGCTCAAGCTACAACCCTCTAGAGACAATAAAGAGAATCAGGTTAAGCTTTAAAACTTCACACGTACGCGAACAGACCTAAACCGGCAATAGACATGTAAGCATCCCTATGACATTGCTTAGGAGTACGTCTTCAGCACACAGCATGGCAGAAGGCTGCTTTAAATCTTCTGAAAGGGTTTTAAGAAAATCAAACACTCAGAAAAATCTCACCTCAGCTGCATGTTACTGATATTGATGGTTTTCTGCCTCTAGTGATCCATCTCTTGCTTTCCCATTACACTTCTCCCATACTCATGCACGCACACACACACACGCACACGCAGCCACTTTGCCAGAAGGGAGAGAAAGAGAGGAGGAAAAAAAAAATACACCCAGGCAGCTCACATTTCAAACTTGCAAGGAGGGGTGGTGCTTAAAACGCGAGGACAAAGCCTCTGTCTCTGGCATCCAGCCAAAATACTAAAATAAATCCCCTCGATCAATTAATTGGCAGCAACACTTGTTCGAGTCCGCATAACAAACCGCTGAGGGCACCGGGGCTCAAAAGTCTTTAGATTTGGGAAATCTTACACACTTGTTTCCCCCCTACCCTGCTTGCTGAATGCTGTTGACTAAATCCATCAAACTAGTCATGCTAATTAGCGTCCGGAGCAGCCCC
>NW_009918173.1:386-1120 GCF_000696875.1 Nestor notabilis | reverse complement strand
GAAGGGCACAGGCAGTGCGAGAGGAGTCCTGAGCAAGGACTGCACAGGGAGACAGGGACCCTGCTAGCAGCCAGAACCATGGCAGGACTGGGCACATGGCTGGGCTCTGGCAGTAAGAGCAAGAACGGAGAAGGTCTGGGCAGCCAATGGCAGAAAGACTCAGGCCACTCAGCCCTTGCTTGATCCTTACGTTCATGGGGACACTGGTGCTTCCAGGAGGAGGAACTCGGGAAGAGAGGCAGAGCATAACCCAGCAATGCTGGCCGCCCACGTCAAGGGCTGCCTCAACGGCAAGTCACTGGGGCTGCACCAGAAGGCACTTGCACAGTGTCTGGCCATCCAGCCCAATGAGATGAAGCCTTGAGAGCTGTGGAAAAGAGCCGCGTGGCCGAAGCTCCTGTACAAGAGCAGCACCATGCACCACTTGCTCCCGTGGCACTGGAACCAATTCACCCTGGCTTTGATGAGCAGGCTGCAGCAGCACATGTGGAGAGCCAAGCACCTGCACTGTAGAGTTCCACAAAAAAATGACACAATTCTGCATATCACATCCAGGTGCCTCACAAAAAAGTTCCAATTCAGAGATGTGGTCAAGAAGAAGTCAAAGGCACCAGGTTCCCCTGGCTTTAGCAAGCAGAACACAGCAGCACAGCCTCACAGAAAATGGCACAGATCTCCAGGCACATTGTGAAGAAGTTCTGGGTCAGGGATGTGGTTGAGATGAAGTCAAAGGC
>NW_009918173.1:0-273 GCF_000696875.1 Nestor notabilis | reverse complement strand
CATTGGGGTTAGCCTGGGGTGGTGGGGCGGGGACCCAGCCTTCAAGCCTATAGAATAGCAGGCCACGACCCAGAGTGTGGATGCGTTGATGGCAGAAACGACACCTGCAACAGTTGAGCACTCCTAGTCTCCTGTGGCTGCAGAGCCTCAGGGACAGTCCAGCACGGCCGTTGTCTCCCTGGCAGCACACGAGGATGAAGCGGGAGCTTCACTGCCTGAGATATCTGGAGTGCAGGCTGGACCACCACACATTGCCCCAGCAGCACATGGCGA
>NW_009918172.1:4315-4677 GCF_000696875.1 Nestor notabilis | reverse complement strand
GAGGCCGGTTCCGGGGGAGCGGCACCTCGCACCAGCCGAGCAGAGGATGCGCAGCGCGGATGAGCCGGGGGCCGCTGGCTGGAAAGTGCCCATGAGACTGGAAATTAAACATTAACGGTTTTCAAGGCAACAGCGGGGGTTTCAGGAATTCCCACCCCTCCCGGAGAGCTGGGCCCTGCCAAAGGGACGCCCTGGCGCACCGCACTCGGACCTTTGCTTCGGGGGCTGTTGCAGGACCTGCAGTCCCCTCTGTGTCAGATCTGGCACAGGCCAAGGGCACAACCCGGGTGCTAGGTCGATGCTGCCTGCATGGCACCTCGGCGCTAGGCCAGGCTGGGGGGCTGCAGGCAGGCAGTGGGACC
>NW_009918172.1:370-4239 GCF_000696875.1 Nestor notabilis | reverse complement strand
GGCAGCTAGGCATGAGACCCCCACCTCCAAAGCCCCCTGAGCACACACGGGTGGGGTGGTGTCACAGCAGAGGGAGAGGGGACACCATGATGCGAGCACCACCCTCATCCCCTCTTCTCCCACCAGTGATGGAAGAGTGGGTGATGCCCAGTGGGAAGTTGCACTCTGCTGCTCTCAGGTTTCCTGTTCTGCTCCCTGTGGAGCCTGACTTGGTTCTCTGCCTTCATGCTTACGCTGTTACTCTTGTTGATAAAGGGCAAGACTTGCAAAGTAAGCCCAGGCTGTGGTGAACTCCACGGAGAGTGGCTTTTCCATGTTCAGCTTTGATAGGGATATTAATCATATCTTCTGCCTGGGCCACCAGCGGTGGAGGCACCTTGTTTGTGCTGGGGACCTGTGCTCTTTACCAGCCCCATGGGCTGTGCCTGGCTCCAGGGGGATTGCCCTTCCTTGGCTGTGCCCTCCTTGCCCTGTGGTGTTCCCAGGGTGGAAGTGTCACCTTGGGATTGCTGAACCTCAGCCACACTTGCCCCTGTTTTCCATGGGAGCAGGACAAGCCGCATGCGTGGAGAGGAGAGCCTATGTTGCAGGACCCTGGACCCTGCTCATCTGGGAACATCTGACCTGAGGGCACTGGAGAAAACACATTTCCAGGTGGTTGGCAAACCCCCAGGACAATGTGTTCTGCCCTAATCTCAAGCTGCAAGGGACAGGGAGGAGCCTCAGAGGCTCAGACCCCTCTTGAGGGAGCTGCTGCTCCCAAAAAGGGGAACACAGGGGACATCTCAACCCTGCTTGAGGGCTTGCAGCAGCTACAGATGCTTCAAACAGCTACAGATGCTTCAAACAGCTACAGAGAGGTTCAAACTCTAACCGGGGAAGTTCAGGTTAGATCTAAGGAAGAAGTTCTTCCCTGTGAGGTGGTGGGACGCTGGAATGGATTGCCCAAAGAAGTGGTAAATGCTCCATCCCTGGCGGTGTTCAAAGCCAGGCTGGATGGAGTCTTGGGTGACACGGTCTAGTGTGAGGTGTCCCTGCCCATGGCAGAGGGGTTGGAACTGGATGATCTTAAGGTCCCTCCCAACCCAACCCATTCTATGATTCTATGATTCAGCTCAGGGTCTCAGGCTTGTGCTGCCCTGCACTGAGGCACCTGTAGGTCCAGCTAACAGCTCCTCTGCCCCTTCATTTGGCCCCTTTATGCCCATGCTTGCTGCAGCCTGCAGAGCTCAGCACCAGCCCCGGGGAAGCAGCTTGTTCAATAACTACAGACAATGAAAAGAAGCACTGGAAAAAAGAGAGGGGAAAAAAGGAAAATCACTAAACACCAAACCCTCTTTGGGTTTGCGCAAGTGGCCTTGGGCCCCAGGCAGTATCGATCACTGAGTCTTCCGTGCTGCCTGCACAGCAGCTGGGTCGGCAGGAACCCTCCAGGTCCAGGTCTTGGAGGCACAAGGGCCTGGAAGCCTGTATCTTGGGACGGTGTCTGCTGATGGGGAGATGCGGGTCCCCACTCCAGCGCAAGGCTCAGTGCAAGCGCCTGCCTCATCACGCACACAACATGGGTAACCACTGTCTCCTGCTAGAGGTTGCTCCATCCCTGCTCAAGGTGTTCCTCTGGGGCAATAACCAGAGCTGCTCATGGCTCCGACCAGCCTGGCTTGATCCTGGAGCAGGACAGAAGGTGCCAAGTTGTCCTTCAAGCCAGACGGAGGAGGTCTGACTCTGCTCTCTTCCATCTGCCAAACCTCTTCCTACCAGTTCAATTCTGTCTCCAGTCTCTGTGCTGGGGTGATTGATGGCACTGCCGTTACCCAGCTCCATGCCCTCATGAACCTCCCTCTCCCACCACCAGCACCCTCTCCCTGCTTTTTCAGCCCTCACACATTGGGACACATGGGAAGCATTGGAGAAACCCTAACATGAGATTACACAATGGGCTGATGTGTCGGAGCCGCCCTTTGCCCCCAGCTCTCACGGCATTGACATGTCCCACAGCCAGGCTGGCAAGGGGCAGCAAAGGGGGTGGCTGCTCTGGGCTGTGGGCCAGAGGCTGCTCTGCAGTGAGCAAGATGGTAATGGGCTGTAGGCACAGGTGGGGGTCCTGGGTGGCTTTGGTGGTCCTGCCCGGCAGTTGTTACCACTTTAAAAGGAAGAAAAGTTGCTCCATTTGGTCCTGACTTAGGACAAGAATGACCAAACACAGGCAGTTCTGGTAGAATGGAAAGTTTTGCCCAAGCAAGGAATCTTGGGGCTGTGTGTCCTCGGGGAGAGGTGAAAGATGTGCTGGCTAACAACAGGGCACACACGTACATGTGCACACACTACAGCTGGGAGTCCTTTATTGAATACCAGGGAGCCAGGATGCTTGGAGAGGGAGACACTTTCCTCCCACCAGGATCAGTTTCCCCTTTCTCGCCGCCCTCAACCTCATGTCCAGCTGAGCAGTGGGGCTCCATGGATGGCCCTCACCCCTCTGGCCTGGCCATCCCCCAGCACCTTTTCAGCTTCTACCTCCCCAGCAGCCTGAGGTGGCCACTGCTGGGACCCAGTACCTGAAGAGCACATGTTCGTGTTGCAGCACTGAGGGCTGCACCATGGCCTTGGCCTGGGACCAGCAGCAGGGCAAGCGGCGCTGTCCTGAGCCGCTCTGCAGAGTCTTGCAGGTAGAAGGGTCTAGTCTCCATGAGGAGCCAGTCTCAGATGGCTCAAGGGCAGAGAGGAATCCATGGACAAATCTGCAGGGGTAAACGAGCTGTGTGGAAGGGGAAGGAGGAGAGGACTTGCAGATCCAGCATCACCCTTAGTGCTTCAGCCTCAGGAGGAGTAAACACCTTGGCAGGGTTCTCATCTCAGCAGCTGGCCAGGTCTTGGGCTGCCAGAAAGGGGCCAGGAGGAGGAGAGCCCTGCACAGCACAGGTCCTGCCCTCCTGCCTCCTCAGGCCGCAGGTCAGGTACAACCACAGGCATCAACAATCATGTCGGGGATGTTGGTCTTGACGATGTTGCTGTCCCGGTCATAGTAGAGCAGAGAGAGGGGGCGACGCTGCGTGGGGACACAGCAAGAGTCCACGGCCGCATCCGCATTGTTGGCTTTGATGAGGTTGAGGACAGCTGTGTGGAAGGAGGCAGCAAGGCCGGGGATGCCAGCCATGTGCAGGGGGCAGAGCCCTGCGCAGTAGTTCATGTGGTAGCCCTCCGGCTGGATGATCCAGTCCTCCCAGCCGATCTCCTTGAAGTCCACGAAGAATTCCTGGCGGCAGCACATCTTAGAGTCCCTGCTGCAATCAATGCTGCGCCGCTGCACCCGGTGGGGTGTCCTGGCCCGGGCTTGGGCTGCCACAAATGGCCGGTGGGAATCATTGTGGCCAGCCAGGAGGGGAGAACCCCAATCCTCTGCTGCCTCCAGCTCCACAGTGAGTCTCTGACTCCCTTGGCCAAAGAGGCCCTGGACAGCTTGGCCCACGTCCAGCGTGGCCCAGCCAGGCTGCTGCACTTCCAGCCGTGTCTCACGGGCTATGGTCATGTTGAGCCCTGTCAGGTCTGGCTGCAGGAGTCTGACAGTGACAGGGTGCGTCCCAGGGCCGGGATCTGCCCAGAACAGGTAGAGGGTGGCTTGCAGGATCTCAGCATTCCCAGCCAGCTCCCGGGTGAAGCGGAAATGCAGGTGGGCACTGCGGGATGTGGAAGACCCTGTGCACAGAACGGAAAGAAGAGGTGAAGGGAGGAAGCCCAGCCCCAGCTCCAAGCTGGAGCAAAACGGAGGTGTATCCAAACTGGGAGCAGGACACAGGCGCTGAGGGTCCTGGGTGCAAAGGGTCTGGACATGGAGCCTCTTATTGCCACTCCTTCCAGCAGCAGCCTGCCCC
>NW_009918172.1:0-343 GCF_000696875.1 Nestor notabilis | reverse complement strand
CTGTGCAGAGGAGAAAAGCTCTCACTACCTTCCCGCAGGCACCTTCCCTCTGTGCCCCCAGCTCAGAGCCCACCCCAGTGTGCCCCTGAGGTACAGGGTCTGTACAGACCTGACTCGGCAAAGCTCAAGATCTCGTATTCCTGCAGACCCACCCCAGGATGCAGCTGAGGGACGCTGCTGTCATGGAGCATCCCAGGGGAGACAGGATCCATGCGCTGCACATGCATCCTGCCGAGGGCGGTCAGCAGGGCCCTCCTGGACACGGGCTGGGTGACGTTGGGCCTGCCTGGCAAGCGGAGCTTGGCGAGGATGCTCTGCTTTGCCCGTGCCATGAGGATGTGGC
>NW_009918171.1:706-1169 GCF_000696875.1 Nestor notabilis | reverse complement strand
TATACTGGGAGGATACTGGGATATACTGGGATATACTAGGAGGGCACTGGGATATACTGGGATATACTGGGAGGATATTGGGATATCCTGGGCTATACTGGGAGGCACTAGGAGGATAATGGGATATACTGGGAGGATACTGGGATGTACTGGGATATACTGGGAGGATATTGGGATATACTGGGAAACACTGGGAGGATATTGGGATATATGGGGATATACTGGGATATACTGGGAGGATATTGGGATATACTGGGATATACTGGGAGGATATTGGGATATACAGGGTTATACTGGGATATACTGGGAGAATACTGGGATATACTGGGAGGATATTGGGATATACGGGGATATACTGGGCTATACTGGGAGGATATTGGGATATACTGGGTTATACTGGGAGGATATTGGGATATACGGGGATATACTGGGCTATACTGGGAGGATATTGGGATATACTGGG
>NW_009918171.1:0-236 GCF_000696875.1 Nestor notabilis | reverse complement strand
TGGGAGGGTACTGGGCTATACTGGGCTATACTAGGAGGGCACTGGGCTATACTGGGAGGGCACTGGGCTATACTGGGCTATACTGGGAGGGCACTGGGCTATACTGGGCTATACTGGGAGCTCTGTACCTGGCAGGGTCCCCAACTGGATGCCCGGTAACAGGTTGGTGCCCTCCGGTAGGGACCCTGTGGGGGGACACAGGGCCATGGGGCACCCATAGGGGTCTATGGGGCACC
>NW_009918170.1:0-210 GCF_000696875.1 Nestor notabilis | reverse complement strand
CCCGCTGTCTCACCGCGGAGTGTAGATGTACTGTGGCTCCGGCACTGGTGCATAGTCCCCAAACAGCACCTGGGGGTTGTCGGCGAAGGGACCCACAACCTGTGGAGGGCAGAGGGGTGAGGGTGGGCACTGGCAGCCCGTGCAGCTCTCCATACCTGCGTGCCTGGGGTACGGAGCCAGCAGACCCATGGTCCCCACGCACCCCTGCCC
>NW_009918169.1:0-15059 GCF_000696875.1 Nestor notabilis | reverse complement strand
AACCCTAACTATTCTATGATTCTGTGATCCTAAGATTACTGGAGTGGCAAAAATGATTACCAGAGACCTGCCTTTATTTTTGTATGTAAGCATGCACCTCAAGGCAGGAGGAGCAGTTATAGGTAAGTGACAATCAGTGGGCTTTTAATTGACGTGGCTAGGTTTTGAAACTTCAAATAGCACCTGACTGAATGTGTTGTGATTTAGTGTGTATTTGGGGGAGGGTGGTGTTCTGTTGGGGGGTTTTAAGTCAGATTTAGTGGTCAGAATTTGTGTCTTTGGCCTTGTTGCAGAGTTACCAAGCAGAATACATACTTAACAGATCTACCTCCTACTATGGCGTGATGGTAATAAAGTCTCATTTTAATTTTGCAGAAGGCTTAAAAGCTGGCTCTTGCTTCATGTGCTTGCCTTCCTTGCTCAGGATGCCTTTGTGCTGCTGTGAGTCATCCCGTTCATGAAAACACTAGCAAACTGTCTTCTAGACTGATTGTCATTTTCAATTAAATAAGATCTTCTGAAAAGGTTTAAATTTCTCACTCTGGTGCTTCAGGTTATGAGAATGTGCCTTTCCTGTGTCAGAATTATTCTTTTTGTGTTGCACTGAAGGCTTCTGCTTCTTCAGCTCTGGACTGTAGTTTTTCTCTGCCTTTATGTGGATTTCCAGGATGTGTCAAGGACATGTCTTCATTGTCATCCAGGTCTTCATTTACCCATTTTAGTACTAGTATGGCAGATGAATATGTCCACTCCTTTTGGGGTCCTTTGATTGAAGGCATGTGGAACATTAGCATTTTAGAAGGCTCCTTCATGTTGGTTCTTGAAAAATCTCTTGAATATAAACTTAGCAAGTATTTACATCCCCATATACGTGCTCAAGATTAACTTTCTGGAAACCAACTCTGCAAATCACGACATGGGAATCCTGGAGTACAGCAAGCTGACCATGAACAAGAAACACACCCTGACAGCAAAGGTGGCCAGCAGTATCTTAGGAAAGAGCATTGCTGGTGGATTGAGCGAAGTGATCCTTCCTTTCTTTAGCACTGGTAATACCACATCTGGAGTGCTGTGTCCAGATCTGAGCTCCACAGTACAAGACAAACATGGACTTAATGGAGAGAGTCTTGCACAGGGCCACGAAAACAATTAAGGGACTGTAGCATCTGTCTATATGAGGAAAGGCTGAGAGAGCTGAAGTTGTTTGGTGTGGAGAGAAGGTGGCTCAGGGGGGTCATTTCAATATTACAAATACCTCATGGGAGGGAATGAAGAGGCGAGAGCCAGTCTCTGTAGTGCCCACTGACAGGACAAGAGGCAAGGGGCACAAATTTATAGAATGGTTTGGGTTGGAAGGGACCTTAAGCTTATCTAGTTCCAACCCCTCTGCCATGCCTGTTTTAGCTGACCCTGCTGGAGCAACGGGGGTGAGCTATATTCTTGAGAAGTCCCTTCCAACCTAGACACTTCTTGTGATTTAGGCCTTGAAGCATGTGCACCAGTGTTTTCACTCTAGTTCCTGCTTTCAGGGGGTGAGCTTTTCTGTTTAAGTCTTCCAAGACCATTTGCACAGCTTCAGCGTGTTGTGAAATAACAGTAATCAGACATGTGAAGTTTGAAATTCAGGGAAGTTAAACTTGAAGTACTCAAATCTTGTGGGCCATAATTGCATTTTAATCAAATATGCATTTTTACTGGTTCAGTGCTGTTAAGCAAAGCTGCTTAAAACATAAAATAACTTTCACAGTCATGTTTCTGAGGACTTTATCAGTGTATGTCTTCTGGGACTAAAAGATGCTCCCAGAGTAGCTTGGTCCATAGCATTTCAGTGAATGTCTTTTTTTCTTGTTTTTATGATTGCATGTAATTCTTTCACTGTGATGTGAGGCTACTGCAGGTAATAATTGCCCTGCCATTTCAGCTGAGAAAGAACCGAGTAAGAATGGCAGCCCTACTGCCCCTTCATCTTTTTGGTATAAAAGCTGTATTGCAGTCAGATGATGCACCCCAAGCAGGGGTTTGACTGCTCTGTAGGACCTTTGTTCCTTTGGTCTGTAACTTAGAACTTGGCTTTGTGTGCACATTTCGAATTTCTCTATGCACTTTGTTCAGAATGAAGTTGTTTGTATCATGAACTCTTCCAGATAAAGTGTTAATCACCTGTTAAGTTCCTGCCTAAGACCCTGCATGCAGCCAGGATTGACAGGTACTTGTAAGATAAGTCCTCTTTATCTGTTCTTGTGTCTATGGTCTTCCATTTCCTGCTCTGCTTTCATGTAATGGATGTGGTCAAACATGTCAGTTTAAAACTTACAGTTTTTTATTTAAACAGAAAAATACCACCCACTGCTGCACAAGAAGTCTGATGCAGGATGATCATTTTCCTTCTTATCATTCATTTATATGCCTTCATATATACACGAGTGAACAATGTGCCCTTGTTACAAAGAAGTCTACTGATATCCTGGAATGCAGAGGCAAAATATTGCCAGCAGCTCAAGGGGGAGGGAATCCTTCCCCTCTGCTCAGCACTGCTGAGGACACACCAGGAGTGCTGGGCTCCCTAGTGCAAGAGGGACATGGAGTGGGTCCAGTGAGGGGCCACCAAGGGAGGAGGGACCTTGCAAGGCATGCTGGAGGGACTGGAGCATCTCTGCTGTGGGGAAAGGCTGAGGGAGCTGGGATGGCTCAGCCTGGAGCAGAACAGGCTCTGGGGGATGGAATACTTCAAGGAATGGTGCCAAGAGGATGGAGCCATGCTCTTCTCAGTGGTGTCCAGTGACAGGACCAGAGACAACAGGCACAAACTGGACCACAGAAGGTTCCCTCTGAACACCATGAAATGCTTTTTCAGTGTGAGGGTGATGCAGGCATAGGTTGCCCCACGAGGTGATGGAGTCTCCATTCTTGGAGCTCTTCAGAGGCTGACTGGACATGGTACTGGGAAACTGGCTCTGGATGTCCCTGCTGGAACAGGCAGGTTTGGACAAGGTGACTTCCAGTGGACCCTTCCAATCTGAACCACGACGTGATTTTATGATTCTATATTGATTTCTGTGGAGCAGGATACCTTTCTTGAAAGTACATGAATTTTTGTATGATACCAGCTCTCTGTTGCAAGTAGCACTGGTTCTGCTTCAGCAGAATCTCTGACTTAAACGTGGGCAATGTTTTAAGCAGAGATTAGTTCTGCTACTCAGAAACAATGTCAATGGATGTGGCGAGCATGAACATGGATGTAAGCAGCTGTGGGGCTGTTATCTGACACTGGGAGCTGTTACGTAGTAAACTTCATATACTGAACCTCTTTGCCTCTTCATCTCATTAGATATTCAGCTGTTAAAATAAAAAAATCCTCTTGCTTTTGGTGACTCAGTGTTGCAAATAACTTTGCAAACACTGTTTACAGTCCCTGATACAGATCTACAGGGCTGTAGGATGCTTGCATTCTGTGATCAACTTAAATATGCCCTACTCTTCCTGTTTGACTCAGTGTTAATGGCTGTGTGCTGCTTTTCTGTTTCCAATGGCTTCCTAGTTGCTTATTTTTCTAGGCTTTGCCCTCCCTAATAAAAATGCATTTGTCATCTTTGTGTGCAAATTAAGTGAACTGTGAAATGCCTTGGGTTTGTGCAGTTTTAGACCCTTTTGCAGTAGCGAAAATGTCTTGTACATGAGTGCAGGGGATGACAATGTGGCCTCATACCTGTCCTGGCTCTGTGGCCACCCCTTCATAGTTGCAAACAGATGGTCTTGCGTTCAGTTGATTATTTTTGTGTCCCTGTGGTGCTGATACAGTGCAGCATAGGTAAGGTAGTTAATCAACCCCTGTTCCTGGATGGCATAGCAAGCCTGAAACTAACCTTAAAGGTTAGCTCTTGATCCTTCTTGTGGTCATCTTGTCTTTGTCTGTTTTCTAAGCCTGCTGAAACATGGAGTACAGTGTAGTTGAGCACTTTAAGAGCAGACTAATACAGTCTTGCTTTGGAGAATGCTTAGGCATTTGCAAGGGACCAAGTGGTTCAATGGCTACTTCAGGAGGAGAGGAAGGACTGTTGGCCAGACTTGTCTTTTGTATCTGCAGGGAGGAAGTGTTGAATGCAGAACAAAGGTGGGTGTGAATTGGACACAGGACAAGAGGAAAATGTTTTCTGCAGCATGTAGTGTTTAAAAGGGCAGGTTGCTGGGTGATTGGGCATCTCTGCTAAAACCTGCCACTGCTGACAGTTGGAATTAATACCACCAAGTGTGTTCTTGGCTGACGCTCCTAATGACTGGTGGGCACTCTGAGCTCCATTTACCCTGGTGAGCTCTTTGCTCTAGCATGTCCTTGAGGGTTTGAGAAGTCAGCAAGCTCTGCATGTTCCTGTAGTAATGCTAATTATTTCTCTTTATGCTTTTATTGTCAGACTGAGTTCAGCTTGCCACAGGCAAGTTGCTTGTCCTACCTTCTGCTGTACTTCATGTCTCTTCCTGTCATCGGCCCTGCATGACACCATATTTGGCTGAATCATTTTCTAATATTCATCTTTGCTTTGCTGATTCCCTACATGACTGATCAGTCATGTAGTGCTATGTCTTGTAGCCTGCCGCTTGCTGTTGTCTTCTCTGTGGCTGAGAAAACCATGTTCATTGTTAATGTTGATGATCAGACTTTCCTTTTTAACCTTCATTGTTTGTCTTGCTTAGTATAACTGTCCTGAGCCTTCACGAATCTGATCATTCACAGAATTATTACTAGATATAGTAGTGGATGGCAGGTAGCAACCATCTGCGAGTCATTCAGAAGAGCTTGTGTCAGAGGCATATTAAAGTGTGTATCCTTATCTTGTGCAGTTAAGAGCCTGTTTTTAAATGTACTCTCAGGCAAGCCTCTATCTGTGCTAAATGGCTTGTGCACCAAGGTGACAGACCTACGACAGTAACTAGACCAGACCAAACCCAACATTTCTTGCCCCAGCTTCTAAAATACTGTCGCAAGATGCAATAGCACTTTTGTCTGCCTTGTTTAACATGCTCACAGTGAATTTTTCAGAATTGACTTCAATAGCAGGTTGTTGCTGTCACAGTGATGAACGGAACAGATGTGTGTCTGGCAAAGCTGTCTCTGCTTAGCCCTAAGGCATACAGTGAAGAATCTGGTGGTCTTAAGCCATTGCTCTACTGTTGCATTGCTTTAGCTTTGCAATGACAAAGCAAGGTTATGTGTGTGACTTCCAGCCAAGTTGCACGTGAGCTGTGATATAAACTGCTAGAGCAGGAAAGAAGCTTGCCACGTCCGGCTAATCAAACAGAGCTGGGCTCTGCTACGGTGACAGAAAGACATGTTGGAGAATTCCAGTGGGACTCTGCAAATTCAGAGGCACAAGGACCACAGTATCAGAGGGGACAGGTCCCTGGGTGTCCTACAACAGCTAATTCAAAATTGCTTTTCTATTTATCTGAGCTGGAAGTTCCTATACAGTGCAAGCCCAGCTCTTTCCAGAAATAGCTCTGCCACTGCAAAATGTCCACAGGACCTGGATGCAGAGAAGCTTATTATCAAGTCCTTAATGAGGTACAAACAGCCATTATAGGTAGAGGTTGGGCTTCCAGAGGATTTCATTGACTTGCCTTTCTGGTATGGGAGTGCCTATATTACATCACTAACTAAGGTTTCTGTTGATAATAGCTTTTGTGATTGATCACTGCCTGTTTTCTGTTCTTAAACAGAGCCCAAGAGCAAAGGACAGAATGGCTGGATAGTCAACTAGCCCTTGCCATCCAACATGCAGCAGAAATAATCTTTAAAGACACATTGGAAAATTAAGCTAATCAGAACATCGTTTGGAAGATGACTTTACCCTCGGCTATTCTGCTCCATGTTTGGTAGGATGGCACTGTCCTTCATAGTACTGTGCCAGATTTCCCGCCTCGGGACATTGGTCCAACACTTGATGGTGTGTGCTGAGTTTCTGCAGTGCTGGCACTGTTCACACAGTGCCTCTCTTCAGGGGCCAGTCATGATGTCTGTGCCCTTGTCCAGGGGTCTGGCCCTGGTGAGACAATGGGGCTGCAGGATCTTGGTAGTGGTTGCCAGACATCTGACTCTACAGAGCTGTGTAGCTGAAGATGGGTTCCTGTTTATTCTTACAATCCATTGTACTGATAAGAAAGGCAGAACAAATACGAGACTTATTTTATCTGTCTTATTTTATATCCCCAGATTGGCCAGTTAGTTTCTGGTAGTCAGAGGCTGTCATGGAGCGATAGATGTTAGGCTTACCAGGGTTCACAAAGCCACCTATTTGATAGTTCATGTATACTGCATGCTGCACAAAGACACCGAGTATTCCATTAAAACAAAAACAGAAATTCAGACTTTAGAGCAGAAGGGTTTCTGAAGTCTTTCTAAAGCATGTTCTGTTGCAGGAAAAACCAGGACAAAGTTATAGTTCTTGTAGACAGGGAACAAAACACATTTGGGATCAGCAAGATCCTGTGATGCATTACACCCTGGACCTTGAGGGAATGCCAAAATCTTAATGGTATTGGACACTCTGAAGAAAAACCTGTTCTTGGTCACAGTGTTCAGGTGACTGCATCTGCAGCAACATTAAGTTTCTGGATGTGCTCAGCCTCTGTCCCTTCGTAGGGCTGTAGCTATCCTTATCTCCACCCCTCATACCCACCAGTGATACACTATAGATTTAGGCAAAATTAGTTCCTTCAAGTCTCCAGCAAAAGTTCTGGAAGTTCTGGAAGTCATGAGTGGCCATGTGTGCCTGGGGTGTGTGTGGTGTGGGTGGGTTTTCTAAGAAGGCAAAATCTCATTTGACATTAAGTTGTTTGTTTTTACAGCGATTAATTGTTCTTTTGAATAGAAAAGAATAAATTACTTTGAGGGCAAAGGGGACAGTACTATTAAACCTGATCTTGATTTCTTAGCCAACACATCTACAGAAAGGAAAGAGGAGTAATGATGGGGAAATCAGCTGCTGGACCTGACATAGCCCCTCCTTTCTGAGTAGCCACCTCTAGACCAGACATACACAGTGGGTGACTTAAGGCAGATACTACCTGTAGACAAAAGCAAGTTAACAGGACTTCTCCATTGTGGATGTCTGGGAACCTCTTTAGAAGGCCCAGTATGAGAACCTGTTGTGCTGGACAAACCTTGGGTGATTTGTCCTGTATGCTGAGTTGGAGACTGATTGGAGGCATGGTGACAGGGCTGAAGGTGAAAAAGGGCTGCCCCACCAGAGGGGTTTGGAGTCTTTCAAGTACTGATCTCATCAATGTTGAGGCTGTTAATGGAAACATAGGAACATGTGATGCTGAGGTAGATCAGGATGTCCTCTAGAAGTGCAGGGAGACATTAGAGGACTGAACAAATTCCAGTTGTAATTCCATAGTGCAAAATACAAAGCTGCCTAGAAGTCCAGAGTTGGTCATTTGGGAATTGAGGAGGATCTGGTATCTACTAGCTGTTCAGGGGAGGAATTTGACCCACTTGCCAAGTGTGCAATGTTAAAATCCATTGGGGTACAGTCCCTAGTAAAAAGAATTGGTGTGATTGTGCGTGGCCCTGGCCAGAGCTCCTCTAAAAAGTAGTGAGTGTCACTGGCAAAATGCAAAGCAAGTCTTAAGAGGAAGCAGAATTTAGCTTACTTTGCTTAGTGCTGTGAAGCTGAGAGGACCTTGTGGTGTCTGTAAACAGTTAAGCAGTAGGAATGAAGTAATCTTGTTGGACTCCCAAAATAAGAGCTAGCACAAGAACAAAAAGCAGTAAACTACTCATGAATGATTGGTTGGGAAAGTAGATGCTGGCCATTGGAGTAAGCTGTTTCCAGTGCTCGAGTAAGGTAATATGATTTGGTATGTGCCACAGCAGGGTTGAGATGATTTACCAAGGCAGATTTTTCTTTTCTGAATAGAGCTCAATGATCATATCTACGTTGAGGCTGGGAACTAGTTCAAGTCTCATTCATTTGAATCCTCTTTGGCGTGTCCTGCCCTAATCCAGGAACCTGGAAAAATACAAGTGGTTTGGCGCATCTCATCTAAGTCCAGCAGTAGTAGGACAGACCAGGACCAATTGTGATTGTCCAGGTCACTGACAAAGTGGCCTGAGACTGTGGGACCAGACATGTTCAAGGGTGGAAGTACAAATTTAGAAGGGATGGATGGTCACTCTGTGCTCTCTGCCTACGTCAGTGTTTCTCTCTGATGGAGCCAGCTGCTTAGTTTTGGAAAGTTGTTTGTGGTGTTTTCAAAAGTGGTTGTCCCAAAGGTTGTTTGTGGGGTGTTTTTTTTTTGTTTGTTTGTTTGTTTGTTTGTTTTATTATTTTTTTGGTGTGGAGAGCGGTCCATACTTGTGTTCTGCTTGGTTGTTCTTGTGACTGGGAGTTATTCTATCCCTTTGCCTCTGAGTGGTTTGTGGTTGTAGCTGTGGAGGCTGCTGGGAGACTTCTGCTGTGAGGGTGGTCATCTCTCCTCATTCAGCAGCTTTGCTTGACTTTTGTCTTGAGGCATTTTGGCACCAATGCCATGCTGGTACATGGAGAAGTTTCCTTGTAGGTCTATCCTTCTCCTAATAATGAATAATTGGGTGATCTTGCCATCTCTGGCGTTTCCTAGGGCTTCTGTTGAGTTGCTTGTGACAAGTGCTATAGAAAGTTAGGTGCTTTCAGGACTTGCACTCTGACAGGGGGTCTTTCCCATCTTGTCTTCCCATGTGGCAGAAGCTGTTATCTCCAGGTTTCCTCCTCTTGTCTCCAGGTTTGCTCTTGGAGAGTAACACTAAGCTGCCTTAGTCGAACTGCAGCCAAGGAAACAATGGAGAAAAGTATCAGGGCAGGTGACCTAAGATGAGGGACTGATGAAGGGTCAATGAAACTCCCCTCTGCTGCCCCTTTGGCTACCCAGGGGGCCCTGGGGTTGCATGTGTTCCCTAGGATCTAGTCAGGGATGGGCTACGGTTTCCTGCATCCTAAGCATTCATGACTTTCTTCTAGTGGCACCGGACACAATTAACAACCATGTGAAGACCTGTCGTGAGGAGCAGAAGAACTTGCACTTCTTTGCCCCGGAATATGGAGGTAGGGTGTGGCTACAGCTGCAGGCCTGGTTTCGTTGGCATTACTAATGCTTCCAAGCTGTTCTGCATCTTGTTTTCAGCTACAGGCTCATGACAGATGTCGCATTAACGGTTTTGAGTTATTTGCCTGCTTAAATGCTTCAACTCCTCAGTCTTTTGATAGCAGAGGAGGGAGAGAAGGCTGCAGAGGAGGGAGAGAATGCAAGAATAGACTGATAACAGAACCTTTTTTCTGTTACAGAAGTTGCCAATGTCACCACTGCTGTGGACATTTATTCCTTTGGGATGTGTGCACTGGAGGTGAGTGTGGAACACTTTGACCTGTGGTAAAGAGAGAGAATGAATTTGAGGGAAGGAGGTGGCTCTAGATATTGTGGTTATGGGTGGGTTAGCTTGGTAACAAGGGTGTTTTATTCTCTGAGCTAAATGCACTTTGCCTTAGATGGATCCCTATTGAGGCTCCCCCAGATGCCTTACTCATAGTAAGATATAGCTTGCTAATGGGTAGTTCTTTCTGAAATTCCTAATGTGCAATTCATTACTCCGCAGGTTTTGGCCAGGTCTGGATTCTGGCTGTTCCCACTGGCTGGTGGAAACAGTCACTACTATAAACTGTACTTTAAAGTACATGGAGAACAAAATTCCCCTTCTGGGGAGTACCTGTTCTTCCTGTGGTGTCTGGAGGAGAGGACAGATGTAGTCCATAACTTTTCTGGGTCAGCCTGTCCTCACCTGATGTCGGTGCTGATTGCAGTCAAGCATGGGTCTGACATACCTGATCTTAGCAGCTTAGTGGTTCCTCTGTCCTTGCAATCAACAGGCCCAAGTCTAGGAAGAGGGAGTTATTAGTAGGAGTATTTTCTGGGAAGAATTGTGAGCAAGAGCCAACACAATTCTCAATCTGTGCTGCACATCCCATAAGTGAAGTAGGAAGAGAACTGTGGAAACACAACTTTTAGGAAGCAAAACTTGAGCTGAACCTTAAGATGTTCTCTGCAATCTTTTGCCAGCCTTTCCTAGCTGGGAATTTGCATATGTGTTGGCTGGAGACAGTTCTGGATGGCATTGTGTGCTTGCTTTTCTTCCTGTAATACAGAGCTATTCATACAGCCAGGACGGACACTGTCAGATTCTGGCAGTGATCCAGTTACTGCTTCATTAGAGGCTGGAAATTATCAAGTAGAAGTACTGGCCAATGGATCATGAGATTCAAAATGGATGTATGAACTATCTAAGGTGATGCTGGCAGAGTTTTCAGGTCTCCCTGGCAATCTGTTAGGCTACTAGAAACAAGCAATCATAATGAGGCTGTCTTTCTTTCTCTGCCCTCACAGACTGTGACCTTAAATAGCACCACACAACTTGGTTGTTATGATCTCATGCTTGGCAGTGGTCTCCTTGAGCTCTGTTCAATGCAGTCAGTAATTCTTCCTGATGTCTGATGCACTGCTTTTGTGTTTGCAGATGGCGGTGCTGGAAATACAGGGTAATGGAGAATCGTCTTACGTGCCCCAGGAGGCCATTAACAGTGCCATCCAGCTGCTGGAGGACCCCTTGCAGAGGGTGAGTGAGGAGGGATTGGTGCCCCTGAAGATGTATGGGCATTACATATAGTCTCATGCAAGTTTTGGTTTTCAGGAGTTCATTCAGAAGTGTCTAGAGCAGGACCCTGGCAAGCGTCCTACTGCCCGGGAGCTCCTTTTCCATCAGGCATTGTTTGAGGTGCCATCACTGAAGCTACTGGCTGCTCACTGTATCGTTGGACATCAGCGTGAGTATAAAGAGTCCCAGGGTGCCACATCCCCATGTTCTTGAGAAGCTTCTCTTAAGTTGTCAATACATCTGGCATCCTGGAAAGCAAGGCCTTCATGCTGCTTTTAACAGGCAGGGACCAGGGCCTTGTGAAACAGAGCTGTGGTCACTGCAAAGCCTGGAGGATTATGATGCCCTGCCTGCTCTGAGTGACTTTAACAGCCTAAAGCCTCTGGGGTTATTATTCCTTCTCTTAGATTGGAAAGGAATTGCAATTGTTCTAACTTCTGTTTTAATAGATATGATTCCTGAAAATGCTTTAGAAGAAATGACCAAAAACCTTGACATGAGTGCTGTGTTGGCAGAGATTAATCATGTAGACAGGGAAGGAGTCAAGATGATGTGAGTACCTTGTGGTAAGCTTGGAGGGGGCTGCTTGGGTGCATGTGGAACAGATGCCAGGGCACTGGGATGAGCACTGAAGGATCTGCCTGGGACTCTTCTCTCCAAGTTAGTGTTGGTATTTCACCACTAACTGGGAAACAAAAGGGAGCTGGTGGGTGCTGCTGTTGAAGGGTACAAAGGATGTGGAGGGTAACTCCTGGGTGGAAGACAACCTTGAACCCATGTTGTGTGAACAGATCCCATGCAGCTGAGATATGAATTGTTCCCCAGACGGAGGGGTGGGAAATTAACACACTGTAGTTGGAACAATCCTGAGCAAAACCTGACTGAGCAGTTTGGGAAAGTGACTCTGATAAATCACAGGCTTGTCAAATGGAGTCCAGCATGTTGGAAATATGGTTCCTCAGTGTTTTCTTAACAGAGCAGCTCATTCTACAATGGGCGAAGGGAAAAGCTGTTTTCAGCAGCTATCAGTAACACAAAGCAGCCACTCAGGGAGCCACCTCTATAGTGTAAGTAAGTGTATGGAGTAGTAGGATGCCAATTTAATGATATTAAATTTTGGATAATGAAACCTCGCTGGTTGAGGCATTAGCTGAAAATAATAAGATACTGTATTACCAGAGAAGACCAGGATGCTTTCAGAGTAGCCCAGCATCCTGGGATGCTCAGGCCACTGAATGGCAGTAGAAGATGTAGTGATAGGACAAGGGAGAA
The DNA here is from genome assembly GCF_000696875.1 of Nestor notabilis. Classification (NCBI taxonomy): domain Eukaryota; kingdom Metazoa; phylum Chordata; class Aves; order Psittaciformes; family Psittacidae; genus Nestor; species Nestor notabilis. Next base: position 3,106 of record NW_009918169.1, on the reverse strand, counting down.
TGTCTTTAAACTGTCAGAGGGGAGGTTTAGATGAGCCATTAGGAAGTTCTTCCCTGTGAGTGCGGTGAGGCCCTGGCACAGGCTGCCCAGAGAAGCTGTGGCTGCCCCATCCCTGGCAGTGTTCAAGGCCAGGTTGGACGGGGCTTGGAGCAACCTGGTCTAGTGGAAGGTGTCCCTGCCCAAAGCAGAGGGTTGGAACTAGATGAGCTTTAAGGTCCCTTCCAACCCAAACCATTCTATTATTCTATGAAGTTAGCTGTATGTGTACATGTACGAAGTGGCAACCTTTGTGACGAGTCCTAGAGCAGATCAGAGAGCTGACTTCACCAAGGGGCTGGAAATCATCATCATCACATGGAAGGACTCTTAAGTTCTTGAGGTTGAGAAAGAAGAAGAGCAGTAGACATGTGGCAAGTTATGGCACAAAGGGGAGAGGCTGTCAGTGCTTACTGTCCCCTGTCAGCAAGGAGGGTGTTCAATGGAATTATTGGCTAGGGAATTAAAAATTAATAGGAAGACTTCCTGTAGGATGTCACACTAAGAAGCCAGCAAGCTGAACAAACAGTCTGGGAAAGAAATTAGAGAACAGAAACTCCAGTGAGAAATATTTGGGCAGAGCATTACATCCTGAAATATAGTTTCTAGTTTCTGGTCTGGAGTGATATGGCTGGTTATACTATGCCATCAGCTGCTGCAGAAGTCCTTGCCTTTGCAGTCCTATGTGCCCTTGCTCTTCTGGAGATGGGACATGGCTTCATAGGTCTGGTATAACAGATGTCTTTGAAAAACCTTGCTAGGAGCATGGTATTGTTGGGCTAGCTTCCAAATAATTGTTTGCATTGGACAACTCTCTACAGGGAGGTGTGATACCTGTTCTGCCATAATTAAATTGCTGCCTCATCCTTAGCTTCTATGAATAGTTGCTTCCTCTAGAGGAAGATTAAAGTCTCTATCACCTTTGGCTGGCTGCCTGTCTGTACTCACCCTGCCCACTGACACAGCCATAGTCTGGGACACGGGGATTTGAAACTGCATCTAAAGAGATTTGAGTGGATGATTCTGTTGGATGACTTTTCATCTCAGTATTTTATTTTATTATTTTTATTGCCAGCTTCTCACAATCTCCAGCACTGGAGCTGGACAAGTTCCTGGAGGATGTAAGGTGAGACCTTGGGTTTTTTTGTTTTGTTTTATTTTGTTTTTTTAAGGACAACTTTTAACTCTGTGTGAGACTGGGAAAGTTTCAGGGAGGCATAACCTCAGGCCTTGCTCCTTTCCTGTAGGAATGGCATCTACCCACTCACAGCTTTTGGGATGCCGCGACCCCAGCAGCCCCAGCAGGTAGTGGTGAAATCACCCATTGCTCCACCATCAGTGAAAACCCCAACTCCAGAGCCTGCTGAGGTGGAGACCCGCAAGGTGAGCAATGGGAGCTCCATTCCTCCTCCTCTCAGCCAGTCGTGTTGCACAGCAGCAGCCAGTCATGGGGTGTCTCTGCTTCTGTTTCAGGTGGTGCTGATGCAGTGCAACATTGAGTCAGTAGAGGAGGGAGTGAAGCATCATGTATGTTCCTACCTTCTGAGCATGTTGGGGGGGGGGGGTTTGAGGTTGTGGGGGGGGGGGGGGTGTACCAGGGCAGCTGTGCAGAGCTCATAGCTTCAGTGTGCTGGTGCCTGGTGGGACCCTCTGCAGATCCTTGGAGCCCAGAGCCAGGTTCAGGCTTGTGCCTGTGGCCAAACTGGCATATAGCAAATGTTTTTGGCCCACCCCTAGATTCGGGCTTCCTCCACAGGATGGTGCTGCTGGCTGGGGTTTGGAGTGGAACTGGATGTGGTTGCTCTGTTAAACTACCATGGGGCTCTGGAGGGGGATGGTTCCTAAACTGATGGGGTCTTCTGGGGATTGCTTCTGCTTGTGGCAGCCTGCAAGACTGCAGTCCCTCATGAGAACTTCTCTACCCTGCAGTTGACACTGCTGCTGAAACTGGAAGACAAGTTGAATCGACACTTGAGCTGTGACCTGCAGCCCAGTAAGTACCTTTCTTCCCATGCTGTGGTGCACTGGGGAAAGCCGTGCACTCTGACCTGAGACTTTCATCCTTCCCTGTGTTGCAGATGACAACATCCAAGAGCTGGCAGCTGAACTGGTCCAGCTTGGATTCATCAGTGAGGTAAGCATACTTGAGGCTCAGAGAGGGATACAGGTCTGCATTCCTTTGTCACAGATCACTGGTATACACCAGATGTGTCCTTTCTAGAGGGGGAAGTAGGAGAAATAAGACATGTCCTTGCCTGTATGTTCCAGCAGGCTTCAGCCAAGCTCTTAGCTTTGTGTGGACTGGGCCAACCCCTCATTGTAGCTTGTTCTTCCAGGCTGACCAGAGCAGACTTACCTGTTTACTTGAAGAGGCATTCAGCAAGTTCTACTACACCCGGAACGGAGCCCTGACGGCAGTGACGGTGTCATCTTAGCACACCTAGGCGCCCAGGCGGCCAGTGCAGCTTTGTTGCCTGTGACCCCCTTCTGTGTCTGTCCATCACTGTAGGGCATCAGCAAGACCCCAGCTGCAGTGCTTGGAAGCTCATCCTGCATGTGCCGTGGCTGGGCTCAGCGACAGTCCTCCCTGCCCGCCTATTAAAGGGGACTTTGCGCATCAGTATTATTTCCAGCCCTGTTTTTGTTGGGATTTTGCCAGGTGGAGCCGGGTCCTGGCTTTGGGGTATTCTGTAGCCCCATTCATGTGCATGGAGTATGTTCTGTTTGAATTGTACAAAGTGTCTTTTGCACAGCACAGAAACGGTTTTTTCTTTTGTTTTTGTTTTTTCTTTTTATTTCTTTTTCGGACTTTGCGCATCAGTATTATTTCCAGCCCTGTTTTTGTTGGGATTTTGCCAGGTGGAGCCGGGTCCTGGCTTTGGGGTATTCTGTAGCCCCATTCATGTGCATGGAGTATGTTCTGTTTGAATTGTACAAAGTGTCTTTTGCACAGCACAGAAACGGTTTTTTCTTTTGTTTTTGTTTTTTCTTTTTATTTCTTTTTCTTTTTTGTGGGTTTTTTTTGGTTTTTTTTTTTTGTTTGTTTGTTTTAATTTAAAGGTAAGCAGGG